>NC_088366.1:39712643-39720944 GCF_034508935.2 Berghia stephanieae
ACTATAGCAACATAAAGAATGTAATTATATGCATTCAAACACTTGTTATTCTTATATATGTCATTGATATGTGATCTCCGCATCCACTTTTTACATACACATTACTCTACCATCTACCCTAAATTAAAACATAAAGCATATTAATTGTCGTCTAAATAATTCGGTTTTCAATTTCTTTTTAAAAGTATCAAAAATTTCACTGTTTTTGGTATTACAGTCAAACCTGTCCAGTGGCGGTTCTAGCCTATTTATAGTGGTGGGGCAAATATGATTCGGTCATATATATATATATATATATATATATATATATATATATATATATATATATATATATATATATATATATATATTTCAACTTTAAAAAAATAAAATATTTCAACCACAAATAATCACATTCACAATGAAATGACAATACCAGTAGATTTTAATTATTCCAAACGTAATCAAAAAGGAATCACGAAAGAGAATACAACAAAAAAAATAAAGCGACGAGACAAAATGCGACATTACCTTGACAATACAAGTCCATTTCGTTCACTCGAAAAATTAAAGAGATGCTTTAATCCCTCAACGGCGAGATTGATATTTCTGTTACATTTTCAGAAGTACGTAGTAACTTTAAAGTTTTCATCGAGAAGCAACAACCGCGATATGACTCGAGTTTCATTCAGAGCTCAAATTGCATCATTTTTACTGCTCTCTTGGTGGTTAGAATGATTGTGCCGGTGGTGGTAGTGGTTGGAATAGTGGTAGCGGTGGTGGTGGTGGAGGAGGAGGAGGAGGAGGAGGAAGAGGAGACAGTGAGGGAGGATGTAATTATGGTTGTGGTTTTGGTGGTGCTGTTGGTTAGAATGATAGTTGTGGAGACGATGACGAAAATTATATGATGATGTTGATATTGTTTTTATTGCTATTGTAGTACTTGGTGTTAATGTTGTTGTTGTTGTTAATGATGGTGATAATGATGGCAACGACGATGTCGTCGACAATGATGATTACCGTACGATATTACAAAGTTTATTCAATCTTAGGCTTTCGCCAATAAATCATACAATTTGATGACAACATACATGAAAGTGGAAAAAAATGGTAAATGGAACCAAACAATAAATTGATTCCATTAATAACCACAGAAAAATACAACAATCGTAATACCACCAATACGTACAATAATAATAATAATAATAATAATAATAATTTAAAAAAAAATAAAATAAAAATAATAATAATAATAATAATAATAATAATAATAATAATAATAATAATAATAATAATAATAATAATAATAATAATAATGAATAATAATAATAATAATAACAATAATAATATTACCATCATCATTACTACCACCACCATCACTGAAAAGTAGAAAACGGTAAGGGCTGCCTGAAGCCGGTGATCGTAAAATACTAACGAAAGAGTGAAAATGGAAAGGCTTCGTATGGGAACAAAACTGTTTTGTTCCCATACGAAGCCTTTCCATTTTCACTCTTTCGTTAGTACACCACCATCACTATTACCACCACCACCATCACCATCATTATTACGTTTCCAATCAGTTTTTCTCGTTTTTAAAAAATTTGATACCTTAATAGACGAAAATTCCGGTGATTTTTTAAAGGATAGTTAAAATATCTACGATTTTATTAACCCTGAAAAATACGATTTTTATTTTCCTATTTCAAGTAGGCAGGTCTGCTCTGACAAGTATCAGTTCCATAGTCAAAAAAAAGACAAATAAAAACAAAGTTTACTTAATCTTAGGCTTTCGCCAATAATTCATACAATACAATTAAGACAAAATAATGCTACCAATCCCTCCTCATGCATTCGTTAGACTATAACAATAACGACCGTGTTATCTTTACTCCTTACCCAACCAACCCCTAGCTTCCCGCCTCTTCATCACGAACTATCTAATGTATGTATTAGCTTCAGGACGGGCAAGTACGGAATCTGCCCACCCTTCCTTTAAACGTCTTTATTTCCTCTATAACTTAGAATTCAACTCTCTCCTTTCTCAGAAGAGTATTTCTCGTATACTAATTCAATTGTTGAGTAAACCAAAATGGTGGCTGTATTTTATATATTCATTTAGTCGTGACTTCTGAATAAAAGTGTTTTATTAGAGGTAATGCAATAGAAAATACATTGTTGTGCAAAAATATTTAGTCTGGCAATAAAAATACAGCGGCAATTACTTTAAGAATTTTTTAAAAAGGAACAAATTAATTTGTTTTTTAAAAAAAAACAATAAAACAAACAAACAAACAAATAAGACAAAAATTTAAATAAATGAATTTTGAGAAGCACTAAAGAAAACGAGAAAAAAAAAGAAATAATTTAAATGGATAAACAAATATAATATATTATAATATATATAATATCATTAAAACAACACAAGTTAATACTAAATATTAGTAAATTGATAAATTTAATTCAATACTGGAACCTTCCCAATGTCATTACATCAATGGTACCAGCACAAGTAAGGCAATAAATAAGAAAAAGTTCATTTGCCAAAATCTCTATTTAGTGCTCACTGGTTTATAAGGTGGGCTCATTTGAATTAGCCCGACCTAGAACTAGAGAGGCCAGACAGCAAACTCGGAGTTCAGCGTCAGGCGACGTGACGATGAGATGACGATGTGGGCGGAGTGGAGTGGTTGGGAAAGGGGGGGGGGTGATAAAAAAGAACAGGAGCGTATCCTAGTTTATGCATTACGGGGTGCATGGTGATTCGCAATCTATCAAAAATACATACAAATTGATTTCAGTACGAAGTATCAAGTTTAAGTACTAACTTTTAAAATTATCTAATTTAAATTAGATTATTTCGGACCTGGTAATACAGCTTATAACTTGAAAAAACAGGCTGGTATTTGCCCACCCTGCCCATTATTACCAGCCGTCCCTGAACCTGTCTATAACAACCACCCAAGATCAACGGCCAAAGTGGTCGTTATAGAAAGGGCATTCCACAACCTAGGTGTAGTTGCTCTGAAGGATTTGTTGTGAAACAGAGACTTAGAGGGTCCCTCTGTCATAAGAAGAATACAATTTGATTTTAGCGATCTTCCAGGTCTATAATAAGACACAAGTTTCATTTAGATAGGATAGTGTCAGGCCATGAAAGGAATTATAACAATAACATAAAATCTTGAACTCAATGCGCTGCTTCACGGGCAGCCAGTGAAGAATTTCCAGAACAGGAGAGATAGGAACGTCACGTTTTGATAACTTCACCAATCTAACCGCCTTGTTCTGAACTTTCTGCAATCTTTGAATATTGTAATTGTGAAAACCAATATGCAGCGCATTGCAATAGTCAAGTCTACTAAGAATGAAAGAAGTGACAAGCGTTTTCGAGATTTCAGTTTCAATCAAAGACCGCATACGACCAATGTTTTTAAGATGGTAGTGACAGCTTTGGATAATTTGGGTAATATGATTATTCATGGACATATTGTTGTCAAAAATGCACCCAGATTGCGAACATAGGAATACGAAAAAGAAACATTGCAACCTGCTACATCAATTGTATCGATTTTAATACCATTCCTGTAAGATTTGTTCTTTATACACGGCACCTTGGTAATTTATTCATTCAATTTCAGTTTGTTTATATCCATCCAAGTCTTAATTTTATTGATACAGACTTCAACCTTCCGCGACACACTAACTTCAACATCTTTTATATAAAGATACATAAAGCAGTGTGTCATCGGCATAACATGGAAGTCATCTGAAAAAGAATGAATAATTTTCCCGAGAGTAAAAAAGTAGAGGTCCATGAACTGATCCTTGTGGAACTCCATGTTTCACCTCAGTTACACCAGACTGAATATAATTGAGCATTACTTTTTTACTCCGGTCGGAGAGTTAGGACCGGAACCAATTCAGTACATGCCCATTGAATCTAAAATCATGATTAAGTCGATGCAATAGAATGTCATAATCGATCGCATCAAAAGCAGCGCTCAAGTCAAGCAGAATTAGCACTACTGCTTTAAAAAAATGTTGGGCATAGTTAACAATATCATTTTAAACTCTAATAAGAGCACTATCTATCCTGTGGGTCGGTCTTTATGTAAATTGGAATTTAAAGTAAAGCTTTTTTTCTTTATCAAAATTGGATTTATTTAAAAGTTGAGTCTCCACTGCTTGCTTCGGGTTTTCTGGCACGACCTATGACGACAGACTATTGAAACTTAACATTTAAGTCATTCATCTTTTTTAATTATTGAGACGAATATCAACGATTTTAAATTAGTGTGGAGTGTTCCAATTCGGACAATGTTCCAGTTCGGACCCTCTTCCGTTTTCGCCATCTATTTTAACGCCTAACTTTAATAAGAATTATGACATAGAGCTGAGTTCCGATTTAACACAGCCATGATATATTTAAGCCAATTTCACCTTGCGTCTACTTGATTTCGGGACATGACTTTGAAAAGTTCTGAGTGATGGTCAGAAATGTCAGGGTTTCCGATCATGAGGTCATGAGCCGAAGTATCAATAGATCGATCAATGGAGAGATCCAATCTGTGACACAATCTTTTGTGTTGGCCATTTAGCAGGATTTAGAGTAAATGTCAAAAGAACAATATAGGGAGCAGGCACTCATGTAAGATAAAGATCTGAAAAAGTGCTTATGAATCAGAGAAAAATAAGGAAAAGAACCCATCCCAAAAAACATCCTTCCGGGGCTGGGGATCGAACCTCAGACATCCTGATTACCAAATGTGCTAACTTTGCACCTCAGAAGTTCTCCGATAGTTGGGTCGATTGAATGTATACAGACCTCATTATGATACATGTTTCCGCTGTGAATCCACGCTGTATGACAAACATTGAACACGAAAGAACGAGGACAAAAGAATTTGAATGTGCTCCATTTTTAGTTGGAAATGTCAAAGTGACAAATTAGGAGCAGACACTGGTGTAAGGTAAAGATCTGAAAATGTATGTAAAAATAGTGCCAGACAAAGCCCCCCCCCCCCCCCCCAACCTCCTTTCCCCCAACAAAACAAAACAAAACAAAAAAATCTCAAAATCAGCCTGACTCGAATGGGGATCGAACTTCACATCTTCTGATTACCGGTCAAACGTGCTACCATTACACAACAGAAGTTACACGATAAATGGGACCATTTCAAGTCCACATTATTCACGAGGTTTGCGAATCCTCGCTGAATCACAAAATACGGACATTGAACTTGAACACGAGAGGACGAATTAGTTCCATTGTTGTTTGGAAATATCAAAGTGATAAATTAGGGAGCAGGCAGGGTGTTTCTATTTAACGAAACCCGACAAAGTTATGGGAAGTAGGCAGCAGTGGGGACTAAACCTGGGACTCAGGGAAGTGTACACCATTGGGGAATGAACCTGGGACTGGGTTTCGGCGGGTTTTGTAAAAAAGCAATTACTTTTTTACGAAACCCGCCGAAACCCGACAAAATCCGACGAACCCCGAAAATATCCGACAAAGTTATGGGAAGTAGGCAACAGTGGGGAGTGAACCTGAGACTCATGGAAGTATACACCAGAGGGGAGTGAACCCGGGACTATGGCTTTCGGCGGATTTTGTGAAAAAGAAATTACTTTTTTACGAAACCCGACGAAACTTGACATTATCCGACAAAGTTATGGGAAGTGGGGAAACAGTGGGGAGTGAACCTGAGACTCAGGGAATTGTACACCAGTGGAGAGTGAACCCGGGACTATGGCTTTCGATGGGTTTCGGCGGATTTCGCGAAAAAAACTAGACCCGTGTCTATTACTTTTTTACGAAACCCTCCAAAATCCGAGGAAGCCCGACGAAACTAGACGAAACCCGACGAAACCTGAAAATATCCGACAAAGTTATGGGAAGTGGGCACCATTGGGCAATGAACCTGGGATTCAGGGAAGTGCACAACAGTGGGGAGTAAACCTGGGACTATGGGAGATGGATACATGTGGGAATTGAAGCCGACTATAGGGTTTGGGCACCGAGGAGTATAAACCTGAAACTATAGGAGGTGGGCACCAATGGGGCAACCTGCGACATACAAGAGGAGAGTGAGCTCAGAAGGGTACTTCTCTTTGTCGAAATCTACTGAGGGGATTGAACCTGGGAGTCAGGGAAGTTACCACTAGTGGAGACGTAACCCGAGACTCAGGGAAGAGGATATCAGAAGGATATGAACCTGGGACTATGGGAGATGGATACCTGTGGGAATTGAAGCCGGACTATGGGAATTGGGGTAGATAACGGTGGATGAGCTCAGAAGGGTACTTCTCTTATTCGAAATCTACCAAAATCGTCGAATGTAATGAGAAGTAGGCACCAATGGACAATGAACTGGGGACTCAGGGAAGTGTACACAAGTGGGGAGTTAACCTGGGAATATGGGGAGAGGATATCAGTGGAAAATGAACCTGGGACTATGGGAGATGGATACGAGTGGGAGTTAGAGCCGGACTATGGGAGTTGGATACCAGAGGAGAATGAACCTGAGACTATAGAACATGGGTACCAATGGGGATTGAAACTGGGACTACGAGATGTAGATACCAGTGGAGAGTTAACTCAGAAGGGTACTTCCCTTTTTCGAAACCTACCGAAATCGTCAATTGGGGACCCAGGGAAGCGTACACCAGTGTGGAGTGAACCTGGAACTGTGGGAGATGGATACCTGTTTGAAGCCGGAAACTGGAGTTGGGTACCAGAGGAGAATGAACCTAACATTATAGGAGGTGGCACCAATGGGAATGAAACTGGGACTCAGGGAACTGTACACCAGTGGGGAGTGAACTTGGGACTTGGATAATGATAATTAATGATGATGATGGTGGTGATGATGATATGATGATGATTATGATGATGATGATGACTATGATCATGATAATGATAATGATGATTATTATGGTGATTAGCGGTGGTTTAAGAGATTCTGTAAAATTAAAATTTTATAGTTATTCAAAAAATGCAAAACGAATGCAAAATATGTTAATACACATCCGTGATCATCTGGACAAAACTCCCATTTTATTTCTTTCCCTTCCTTATGGTAAGTTTTCCTTTCACGCATCACTGAATTTCACAAACGAAAAAAAGCCACAGGGTTATAAGGTGTTGGAGAAATGTTACAGTCCTGGATAGATCTGCGAACTTTATAGTTGCATTTAGTTACGATTGCTTTTCATAAAGGGATAAATTCGAATCTACTCATGTAAGTAAATAAAAGTTCCTTTTTCTTAACTGATAGTTAATTGTAAGAATGTATACTATCCCTACTACAATGACATATACTACCACTGTTAATACTACTACTACTACTACTACTACTACTACTACTACTACTACTACTACTACTACTACTACTACTACTGTTACTACTACTACTACTACTACCACTACTACTACTATTACTACTACTACTACCACCACCACAACAACAACAACAACAACTACTACTACTACTACTACTACTACTACACTACTACTACTACTACTACTACTACTACTACTACTACTACTACTACTACGACTACTACTACTATCACTACTAAAATAATAATAATAATAATAATAATAATAATAATAATAATAATAATAATAATAATAATAATAATAATAATAATAATAATAATAATAATAATGCTGAAAACTTATATAGCGCTATAACTCCGAGACACCAGACTCTAAGCGCTTAAATTACAAATTACTTTGGCTGACACATACTCATTCACACACACAAGCATACACACACACACACACACACAGACACACAACTCACAATAGAAACCAGACAGACCTATCTTGCTTCTCATATCATGTACTAAAGACGAAACAGATATGTTTTAAGCGAACGTTTAAAAATAGACAAAAGGCTTTCCAAACAGAGGGTCCGAAATGAGAAAAGGATCTCGTTCCAGCATTTTTCCGTATTCGAGGGACAACTAGTTTGGTGGAATCACTAGCCGAACATAAGGGGCGGGGTTTTGAATATATTTCAATTAGTTCCGAATTGTAGGAAGGGGCAGTACCTTCAAGACAACGATACACTAAAACACAAGCTTTGAATTTAATCCTTTTCTCAACAGGCTGCCAGGGCAGGTCATGAAGCAGAGGTCTGACAGAATCGCACCTACGCTTCATGAATACTAGTCTGGCAGCGCTGTTTTGGACAATCTGAAGACGTCTCAGATTATATTGCGAACGCCAAACAACAGAGCATTGCAATAATCCAATTTCGATAGTACGAGGGACACAACCAGGTGTTTAGAAGAAGAAGAAGAAGAAGAAGAAGA
>NC_088366.1:39721043-39726043 GCF_034508935.2 Berghia stephanieae
TGTCCGCAGCGATGTAGGTCACCACTTGGAAGCAATCACTGATGTGCTTTTGTGGATTCACTAAGTCTGATGGTCACTCGAGCTTGATGGCCTGCGCAGAGAGATATTGGTGCCAATTTGTAGCGACCAAGGCTCGAATGGGGTGACCTAATTCTCAATGAATCGGATGTTACCGATTGTGGTGTCATTGCTCAGGTCGCGCCTCATGGGTCGGTAAAGTGTTGGTGCACAACCTGGCCATAGCTGTGGCCTGCGACTAACCAATAAATAGTGTGAGTATTCTTCGACCTGGAGCAATTGATTTGTTGTGAATTAACGTAAAGATTATTTATTATTATGAAATTAGTCTGTGATCGTTACTCTACTATATAGAGATGTTCATATATTTATATGTTTACAGTAGTTTTGTTTGCTTGCGCTAGCTTGATTCTTTTGTTGCTTTGGCATGGATCTAGCCTATTTATTCTTTTGGGCTGCATGCTTGTGTTTGTTTTATCACTTGGCATTGATTTGTTTGCTGTGCCTTTGGCTTGCATTTATCGCCTGAATGGCTTAATTATTCCTTGAGGTTCTGACATGATTTGCTTCCATTTACTAATTCTATTCTCTGTGATTCGTTATTAGAAATAAGTAAATATGTCATCAAACATCACCTCAGAAGGCAAGATCCTGGTGAATGTCTGCTCCTTGGAGCAGCCCATAGATTTCAATATCTCTGAGCGGACCACCAAAAAGGTAATCCAACTTCGTCAGGAGCGAGAGACCCTCTCTATGAAAGACCTGGAGACACTCTTTAGGAACAGGGACAACATTAGCCACTTCGACATCTTTACTGTTAAAGCAAAGGAGATCGGCAACTCTCCATCGCTTCCGGCGCCTTGCAGAGAGGATACTTCCACGCACTCTCCAGAAGACAAAGACCATTTGGAGGACATTCGTGGCCCCGCAGCCTTGGCCGATTTGAGAAACAAGGAAGTCCTCGACGCATGGATGACAATCGGTTTCGATGCCGGAGCGCAGATACGTCAGCGTCCCACTGTCAAGGACGAGGCTCCTAATGCCAATTGGAGGAAGAGAGAACCACTCTCTACGACGTACACCCTTCGATAGCCGGCATACTTGAATACCAGGAGACCTCATCCCAACTACTCTGACATTGAGTACCACGAAGATCCCAATTATTTACCCCACAGGCACGGAGGGAGGTACTAATGATCAACCCACCTTGGAACGTCTTTTTTTAAAGGCAAAGGGAACTGGGAGATTTAAAAACTTAATCTCCATCAATGATATTCGAGGCTCGGACATGAAGAAATGCTTGCTGAATTCTGCCCTGGATGTTAAGGCTGCTGATTTTCTGGCCCTGTTAGACAACATGGACGAGCAGATGAGTTTTGCTGAAGCTATGGATTAACTTGAAAAACAATTCGGCAATAAGCAGCTGAGAGGATAAGCCTTCCGGTAATACACGACCGCTGCCCAAAGAGAAGGTGAAGGAATAGAGGAATGGACAGATCAACTTTGGGATCTAGCCAGCGCAGTATTTCCATTCGACAATGAGGATTCCTTGGGTGAGCTGGTTGCCATCCAGTTCAGCTCATGATTACATGACAGGGCCGCAGCTGATTTCGTTTCTGGACAGGACCCTATGAGCGGCGAACAGGGAATACAGGGTATACCAATATAAAACGAAAGCAATTGGAGCCCACCAGGAACGGACCATCAGATTCATGCCATCCGGACGGTTAAACCGGAGATAGAGGTATCTGAAGGGAGCTCTGACGACAGTTCGTCGATTATTGGAGAGGCGATTAGAGCCGTTAAGAAAGAAAGCATCCCCGTTCCCCTATGACTAAAAATATCTACTCCAAGCAGGAGCAAAGAACGAGCACGGCCCAGAGGGAATCCAGGCCGGAGCATTACATGTTGAAAATGGTGGAGGTACTTGATACTTTCCAGGCTGCCAGAGAAGAATGATCCTCCCGCCAGGTCGCCCAGATCGCCCAGGTCCTCGTCACCTACACCTGCGAGAACCCAGGTCAATTCAGCAGACAATGCAATCAAAACTCGTCTACGATCCAGGGAAACTCCAATGGGACAGCTTAATCAGCCCACCACTGCCCCACCTACTGAATCGTGCTGCCACTCCATACTAACGGCCCCGTCGAGGAAGTGATCATGATCCAACAACTAAAATCAAGTTCCTCAATTAAAGTATCGTGCTTCGTCAACATACATCCAGTGGAATCCGTAGTGGATACAGCTGATGGAGTCACCATAGTAGTAGTAGTATCGTTCGGCTACACTTCTATGTTCAAGGTATCAATCCAGATTCGGAAGTCATCATCACATTTGTTGATGGTTTCAAATCCCCCTTCAAGTTTTGTCTCTGGGCAATCTAGTACGAGGTGGTTTGCATCTTGTAGTGCTTGGTTGCACTTTGGGCATGTTGGTGATTCTTGGAGCCCCCATTTGTGCATGTTGGCAGCTGTTCTTGTATGGTTTGACCGTAGTCTATTTGCAGCTACCCAGTATTTTCTTGGTTGATCCCGTAGACCTGGGAGACTTTTACAGGGATCTTCAATTAGTTCCCCTCCTGTTGGTTTATTCCTTTTCCATTCCTCGCACCAGGCTTCTTGCGTGTTGTAGTTTTCTTTCTTTGATAGGTAGAAAGGTGAACGAGATTTTAGTCTTGTTCTAGTTGGGGGCGCAGTTTTGTATATGGTTTGCAGAGGAGTTCCACTATCTTATTCAGCTCTGGATATCCATTTCTGTGTTGCATCCTCTCTCCTCAAGTGGGGTGGTGCTATAGCGCTCATGACTGGCAGCATTGTGTTGGAGTTGATTTCAGGCATCCAGTTACTATTCGCATCGAGTTTCTTAGTTTCGCATCAACAAGGTTTGTATGGGCACTTCTCGTCCAAACAGGAGCACAATATTCTGCCATACTGTAGCAAAGGGCCAGGATTGATGTTCTGAGAAGAGTTTGCGATGCTCCCCATGTTGTTCCTGCCAGTTTTCTGAGTAGACAATTTCGTTTCCTTATCTTTCTTGCTGTACCCTCAAGATGGGTTCTATAGGTCAGCCGTCTATCCCGTGTCACTCCGAGGTATTTTGGATTTTAATCAGTTGGTAGTGTTGTGTCATCAATCTTGATCATCAGTTTTCGTTGTCAAGATGAAATGCAGTTGCAACTGTTTTTGTCGTATTCATTTTTAAATACCATCTGTCAAAATACCTTTTCATGGCCGTGGTGTCTTTGCTAAGCGTTGTTTCTATATCTTCCCAGTTTCTTGATTGGTATGCTAAGGCCCAGTCATCTGCATATCCTAGTTTTGTGGAAGTTGTTTGAGGCAATCGGTTATGTAGACGTTAAACAATGCTGGTGCTAAGACTGAGCCTTGTGGTACTCCATTTTTTATTCTTCTGACTTTGCTGGTGTTGCCACCAAGTACCACATGGAAATTTCTAGGTCCTGTCATGTATGAGAGCTCAGTCACCATCATCTCTGAGCAGACATTTGACAACATGCCACACAAACCCTGGTGTCCAGAACTGTGAAGATGTTCGCTGCAGGGAAAGTACAAGCCTTCGAAGCGAAGAGGATGTGCCCTGTCGACATCAGATTGAGCACCCATTTAGTTAAGTTAGACATCTACACGGCTCCCATCGTAGATTATATGCTAATTAGAATGTATCTGCTCGCTAAGGTTATGTGTCGAGAATGACATGGACCGCAGACGTATGACCTGGTCCAACGGTACAGTTCCCCTCATTATGAATCAAGACCCTAGTAACCCTTTACCATCGAGTTATTGGAGTCGGAATGAACATGCCAAACCATGCTAAACCCCACACTCTACAGAGAAAGGAGAGGTTGAGGATTCCCCGCATAACTGAGATAGCGCTTCCCTGCACAGGGACGTCGTGGAATCACCCTCTTCTTGGTTAGAGCCATCTCAGGACTTGCCCATTGTTGTCTCGAGTGTTGTTTATGGTCCAACACATGACCCAGTCGTGCGCCTGCTTAACCTGACTGGAGAAGAGTTCACCTTGCCTAAGGACACGGTGATTGGCACATGGCATTTCATTCAGGAAGAGATTATTCTCGGGCCACCCCTGACAAGGATCTTGTACGGAGGATAGCCACGGACACTATCCCATCTAAACTTCATGACATGTGGAATAATACAGAGACGGAACTGCCTCCAAACGAGCAGGCTGAGCTTAAGGACCTTCTCATCGAATTTCAGGACGTCTTCGCCGATTCGGACTTCGACCCAGGCAGATTTTCTGTTATGAAACACTCAATTAACACAGTGAATGACCCCCCCCCCCCCCCCTTAAGCTCGGTCTGAGTAGAACCCCCGTCCACTTTGTGAATGAGGAGAACAACGTTCTTGATAATATGCTAGAGGCAAGGGCTATACAACCCTCGACGTCTGATTGGGCAGCTGCCCCAGTCTAAGTCCGCATGGCGGATGGTGGAGTCAGATAGTGTTTGGACAACAGGCTGCTGAATCAAGTAGCAAAGAAGGATGCCTTCCCTCTTCCCAATATGTTGGAATGCATCGATGCTTTGAAAGTTTTTTGGTGGATTTCAAATTTGGATACTAATTCAGCGTACTGGCAAGTACCTGTCCACCCTGACTCCAAGGAGAAAACTGCATTCAGGACGAGGGGAGGCCTATTTTATTTCAACATTCTGCTATTTCTGGAAGCACACAATGTAATTGACCTCGTCTTGAAAGACTTACACTGGAACTTTGCTATTTAGACGACATCTGTGTACTGGGGAAATCCTTTGGGAATCACTTCAACAACTTGAGGAAAGTGTTCTCCAGATTTCGCACCTTCCGGCTGAAGCTCAAACCCAAGAAATGTTGGCTCTTCAAGAAGGAAACAAAATTTCTTCGCAGGAAGGTAGGAAGAAACTTTTCTATGACAGAAGAATCAATTGCCACTATATAGGGTCGGCCAGTACCTATGTCAAGAAAGGA
>NC_088366.1:39728543-39735516 GCF_034508935.2 Berghia stephanieae
GCCGAGCGAGGCTCGAACCCAGAACCTTCCGATCGGAAAACGAGTGTCATAGCCGCACGTGTAGACTGAATAAATGTGACAATTTGCTTGAGGTTGGTGTCACAGTTGTTTTTAACTTTTAATACCCGCGACTAGTAGTGGGTCAAGTGACCTCTTGTTGCTATGCGGGGCATGGCTGCCATTTTTACTATAATCTCATAGTACGAGTCACGGATTATTTAATCAACACACAACATTGAAAAATTTACCAGTTATCGTATAATTTGTCGAATATAGTCTAATAAACATTTCAATCGTTATATTTTGTCTCGATGATATATATATATATATATATATATATATATATATATATATATATATATATATATATATATATTATCATCGCAACGTACGCCCGAATAAATTAAAGATGAGAGAAACCATCGCACCGTACGGTGGAATAGTGTGGCAACCTTAATGAATGGTATGGCACTATAAATGGATATTTCAACTTCTACTCAATCAACAAGCCATGGGTGGGAAAGAAACTTGAAGCAGTACTAAATTAAAAGAAACGTGCTTTCAAATGTGGTGACGAAAACAAAGTGCGAAAAATAAACAAACGGCTTACGGACTTAAATTAAAGAAGGAAAGATCGTTTACAAATATAAAATGGAAGAAATATTTTAACCCAATGACAGCTTGGTCAATGATTCGAGAGATGGGAGAAATATATATCAAATCGGGCAACAAAAAGAATACACAAGTTACAATCGACATAGAAGAACTCAACAATTTCTACTGCCGTTTTGACATCGATAATAATACCGATATTGACATCGATATCGGAATTCATGTCATTTAGCTGTACTCAACTCCATCATGAGCTATCTTTTATTCTTGAAGGAAAGGTGAAAAGCAGTTATCCAAGAAAGACTTGAGGCCCAGATAGTAAGGCGAATTAGGTAAAAAAAAACCTTGAATTGTGCAAATTAGGGTCAAAAGCATGATCATTTCATATGTTGTAGAAAATGTAAAATCCTATAAGTTATGCTGTAGGACCACCCTGAGAGATCAGTATTAGTTGAGATACAAGCTTTTTAAGATTGTGTAAATATTCAACACAAGGCTACCCAAAGTTGTTTTACATCATTCTTGGATTCCCATTAGTGGCTATTTTTAGCGCCCACCGGATGCTTTCCTTTCACTAAACTTTCGATTCACGAACTATCCAAATTGTTTAATCGTCAATCATATTCAATTTTACTAGTTTTGAGGGACTTCTAACATGCAACATTCAATAATAAGAGATTTTTGTGTATCTGATTTAGCAAGTATAACCAACTACACTAATAAAGACGGGCATACAGACAGACAAACAGACTCGTAGAACACAGCTGGATTAAGTGTCAGCAACCGGTGTTGACACAGACAGTGCTCCTTCTCCCCTCCCTTTAATTATTTTTTTTCCAGACCTCCCAGTCCACCCAGCAGTGATTGGGTAGCTGGGTCTGTTATATCTGGCGAAAAGTACTTTCCGAAAGACTAGCGTACTATGAAAAGGGTATCAAGCAATTGCTATTGTCCATTTCACGCTATAGAAACCGGGATAATCTTCGGCTCCATGGACCGAATGGCTCTGAAAGACTACTACTTTTTGATGACAGATGAGTCGGCATACCTATAAAATTGTATTGGGACGTTATAATTATTGTCACCAATTCATCATCATCATCATCATCATCATCATCATCATCATCATCATCATCATCATCATCATCATCATCATCACCATCATTAGCATTATGATAACCATCAATCGTTATGATGCAGTATTGTGTCCAGCTATTGACGTTATGTTATTGGCCGCATGGTGACATTGGGAGCATGTTCTATCAGTACTGTCGTTCAGATTGAGTGCTCGGCTAAAAGCACTCGCGACTGTTCTATCTGTCGTTGTCCAAAATTACTCTGTACTGATGGCTTATTTTTATGAAATATGTCTTACGTGTCTTGCTGGTTGTGCAGTTAATGTAGCGTTATAAATCTGTTACATTACTTGTGTATTCCATATGAAATTCTCAGAATTCATAATTGAATGTTGATGGGTCTTTTAAAAAAAAAAGAAAGTAGAGAGAGAGAGAGAGAGAGAGAGAGAGAGAGAGAGAGAGAGAGAGAGAGAGAGAGAGAGAGAGAGAGAGACAGACAGACAGACAGAGAGAGACAGACAGACAGACAGGTGGAAGAATTTATTATGACTAAAAAAGGTATGCGTTTGCATGTTTTCACATAAAATTACAATGATAAAAAGAACTTCTCGCAGGGACTGATCGATGGGACACGTTTTAGTACCATATGTGAATTATGATATGTGAATTAGATATCACCACGCTAACGTCTCATTCTTGGTTCAACCTCCCAGGAATACACACGCTACAATTCTTACTCCATTTTGTTTTGTGTTTTCAACTTTCCTTTTGCTGACGAAGGATTTGTACCCGAACCGTCCATTGTCTGTTCTTTCCCATCCGAAGCCATTTTTAGCGACTGTAAATGGTAAACAATGTATTACAATTATTGAACGCACATTGTATTCTCGTGGTTATTTTCCTTGGATAAGTAATGCTATATAGGAAAAATAAAACTGCTAAAAACGCACTGTTATGATAAATTGCGAGATTGGTTCTATAGAAGCTGTCATTTATTATATGGGTCTTAGCTACCTGAATGCCAATTTTCATGGTTTCAATCCGAATGTGCAAGATTTTAGCCCAATTCCCCCAAATACAAAGAACACAAAGAAAATATTATATGTATCTCTTCAGTTATTTCCATTATAAGTATTTATAACTGTAATAGGGAAAATCTAAGGCCTTAAACCAAACGATATGATTGATTGCCTGAGTGGTTCTATAGCAGATGTTTTTTTAATCGGTTTTGGTAACCTGTACGCAAATTTTCATGCTTTCAACCCGAATTTGCACGGTTTGAGCCTAATTCCCCGGACTAAGATAGAATTTGTGGTCGTGTTGAAACAATGTTCCGATGAATTAGCACTAATTTTTAGAGTAATATTTCAAAACACATTGGATAATGGAAACATTCCAACAATATGGAAAACATCAATCACCGTGCCCATTTCCAAATCCCCCTTGTCATCAACATTATACAATTTCAGACCTGTTGCTTTGACATCCATCACCATGAAATGTCTGGAGAAAATAGTAAAATGTGTTCTTTTAAATGAACTTAACAAAATATTTAATCCACTCCAATTAGACTATAGATAGAACTAATTTGACGCCACTCAGGTCTCTGTTATTGTCTTTTGCCCTCCTTATTTAGGTGTAATTCTAACTAAACTGGATAAACCAGACGATAAACCTTCATAGTAGTATCAAGGTTAGACATAATTTTGTGTTTTGGTTATGTATATTTCCGGATTGCAATGCTTGAGCTTCTTAGCCAAGCGCACAGCAACTATAAATATTCACAAGGAGTTCACGATGCGCTTGTGACTCTAACCAGACCTTAACTTAACATCCCGCCTAGACAAAGCATCTTTTGAAATTGTGCCAGAGTCCTCTATGTAGATCATCATCCAATAATGCTATGAACTCACAATTATTAATTAAAATATCACAAGAGATTGGAATTGATTATTTTATTTTAAAATGGATCCAAAATGTCCTTGATAAAGGTCATCAAAGAGTCCTCCTTGGGTCAAAGCTATCAAATGAATGAATGCTCTCTCTCTCTCTCTCTCTCTCTCTCTCTCTCTCTCTCTCTCTCTCTCTCTCTCTCTCTCTCTCTCTCTCTCCCTGTCTCTGTCTCTCTGTATACACACATACACACACATACACACACAAACGCACACAGATGTTAATGATTGCCATCATGATGATAATGTATTCCTTTTAGGTAGGATACATGATGCACTTATTAAGCGTAAAGTGTGTGCTTGTGCTTGTGTGTTCGCACGTGTGTGTGTGTGTGGTGTCGAACATTTTGTTTCGTGCATATTTATTAATGCGTACACTATGTCTATGCTGTAACTAACTAAAAAATTGTCTGCATAGACAATAATCGTATTATTATTATTATTATTATTATTATTATTATTATTATTATTATTATATTATTATTATTATTATTATTATTATTATTATTATAATCATCATCGTCATCATCATTATTATTATTGTTATTATTTCTATTTTTCTTCTTCTTCTTCTTCTTCTTCTTCTTCTTCTTCTTCTTCTTCTTCTTCTTCTTCTTCTTCTTCTTCTTCTTCTTCTTCTTAATAATAATAATAATAATAATAATAATAATAATAATAATAATAATAATAATAATAAAGCGCCCAGAGCTTGTGTCTTACACGCGAATGAGCGCTGTATAAATGTGTATTATTATTATTATTATTATTATTATTATTATTATTATTATTATTATTATTATTATTATTATTATTATTATTATTATTATTATTATTATTAATATTATATTATATTATAATATTAATAATATAATAATAATAATAATAATAATAATAATAAATAATAATAATAATAATAATAATAATAATAATAATAATAATAATAATAATAATAATAATAATAATAATAAATAATAATAATGATAATAATAATATGAATAATAATAAATAATAATAATAATATATAATAATAATAATAATAATAATAATAATAATAATAAATAATAATAATAATAGTAATAATAGACGTCTAATAATAATAATAATAATAATAATAATAAATAATAATAATAATAATAATAATAATAATAATAATAACAATAACCAATAATAATAATAATAATAATAATAATAATAATAATAATAATAATAATAATAATAATAATAATAATAAATAATAATAATAATATAATAATAATAATAATAATAATAATAATAATTATATCATCATCATCATCACTGTGACGAACGATTTTCTTTCACTGCGTGATTTCTTTATCATTCGTCAGCATCTCATTCAAAACCACTTCAAATTTTGTGGACAACATATATTTGTAATGGGAAATTAACACGTTGAATTAAAACACTCAGAATAATCTACAGTTAAGCATATGTAAACAGACACTCTACAAACCCATTGTATAATGGGACGCTAAATCTTACTCCTCACTTTCCGCTTGGGGCTTATTCACCTGTTCAATTGTCTGCCCATTGTATGCAAACCTCCTGCTAATTACCCTTTCCAAACAAAACTCCAACGTACATATACCCTGAGGTACTTGTCTCGTTCAAGAGTAGCTAAAATTGCAATTGATGTTCTAGCTCTATCTCTTCCCGCTAAAGTTGCTAATCAAAAGCATCTGAATATCATTGGCTATCTAAATAGGAACACTCTTTCTGATTGGCTATCCCCATAATTCCTTGGCGCACCCTTACTTTACAAAACCAAATTTATCTCTGAATTGAATCACACCCACGCTAAGAATCCCAATAAAGCAGAACCACCCTCCAATTTTTTCAAACTTGTAAAAATTTAACTTCTCTCGGTTGAAGGTAAAATTAATTATTGGTGAACATTCAAAGTGGAATGAGATATTACTGTGAATTCAATGGTTAAGCTACCATTACTATTATATTTTGTGTATATATTATAATTGTGCTTCATTCTTTGGATGTTCGTAAGTTGAAATACTTGTATAAAACTATGTATATTATACTATAGTTAACATTTGTTTACGATCTATGCTATTAATTCATTTATATTCAATATGTATATTACATGATGTCTGTACTCTACCGCCAATCCACGGCCACACATCATAATAATCACAATTATAATTAATAAAAATAAATAAATTATAACAAAACAAGGGACACAACCCTGTTAAATTCTCATCATGTAAGATAGCTCAACTGTCAGTTGATGTTTGATACAAATGCAATAACTAACCATTACCATGGAGTTACTGCTTCTCCTTGCCTTAGGCCGGCAAATAAAAGCTATTATTATGATGTGTCGCTCAAGGACGACCCGGTGGCGAAAGACAAACTAGATTTGGCTCTAAGACCTTTTTGTTTAAATTCTTAATTGAAGGTCCTTGGCTGTCACCAATCTTTGGCTAACACCAATCCGTGGCTGTCACCCAGTCCGTGCCCAATCCCTGATGTCAGTCATCGCCGACACCAGAACCTTCCTGTCAGCCCATAACTACAACACACTGTTGTGAAGTCCAGAAAACCCTGGAAGCAGGAGCCAACCCTGGAACTAGCCAATACATTTGCCTCAATCAAGCAAGCCGGCTGTATAAAGATAAGCCAAACGGGCTTATACCATTTTCAAATGTATTTTCCACGGACAAAGATGATTAAAAATAAATAAAAAATAGATAATTAGATAATAAATAAGATCCACTCAATTAGAGCCATGCTTCCTTGATAATTTAATAAATAAATACTTATTCTTTCAATCTTTTCCTGTAACATTCTAATTAAACTTTATGTATAGAATTGTTATTATTGCATTGGGCGTTACTATTGACTTGACTCACTTGTTATTAATTAATACAATTAAGTTATAAGGGACGCTAAGGCTATTCTTAATCACCCCTAGGTTAAACCTGAGCTGTTTGTGGTGTAGGTTGAGTGGCGCAGCTTGTAAAGAGAGCCATAGCGCGCATACTAGTTCGAATCCAGACCATTGAGCTTATCGTTTGGACTCGAACCCACAATAAAACCCACAAACCCCGCCACAATCATCATCATCATAATCATCATCATCATCATCGTCGTCATCATCATCATCATCATCATCATCATCATCATCATCATCATCATCATCATCATCATCATCATTATTATTATTGTTATTATTACATTCCTTCTTCTTCTTCTTCTTCTTCTTCTTCTTCTTCTTCTCTCTTTTTTCTTCTTTCTTCTTTCTTCTTCTTCTTCTTCTTCTTCTTTCTTCTTCTTCTTCTTCTTCTTCTTCTTCTTCTT
>NC_088366.1:39735616-39755616 GCF_034508935.2 Berghia stephanieae
TTAAGAATGATTTTCAAAATTCAAATAGATTTTTACTCAGTGGAGATAGTGCTTTGATTTAAACGTAGTATTTTCCCACTAAAATAGAAAAAAATATTCATACTCGTTGCCAAGCAAAGGGTGTAGTGTTTACGTTTGCGCTTTGGAATTGAACTGTGACAAGTACCGGCCTTTGCGGACTGTGCGGGAATTCCCCAAGGACTGAGCAATTAACATGCAACGATTCTCCATTCATCCCGGGAGTAAGGTTACGGGTGTTCTTATAGTGGGTACCCTTGAAGGTGCTCTTGGCTGTAGGATAGTACACTACCTTTAGATGTTTACAGTCTATGTAAGGACATATTATCTGCCCACCTCGTTATAATTTTGGTGTCTCGTCTATGTGGGAGAGTGACAAGTAGGAGTGGACAGATAGGAGTCAGATAATTTCTCCATAGACTTAGTTATCTGGTGCCACTTTATTTTTTTCCTGTTATAGTCGGGTAAAGCTTCAGACAACTTGACTGATAGTAAGAGAATGGTTTCTAGGTTTAAAGAAATAGGTAGTAGAAGTAGATTATTGTATAGGATTAGGTAGGTTCAGAAGGTAAGTATTAATCCCCGTTAAGGAAGAAGTACTTTACTATAAATGAACAGAATTGCCCCATACAATAACAACACATAATTAGCCAAAGAACAATAGTGCTGGTTTTAATTAATTAAATTTAGGCTATGGGTATTTAATTTCCATCCGGTAGCACAAACTATACATTTTTCTTTGTAATGTTGCCTATCATAAATGTGACTGGTGGCGGCGTTAAGGTTTTTTTCTGTTATATTTGACAGGAGCCGGTCCGTTTCAGTAGTCTCAGTATATCGCTTGTAAGATTCCACTCTGTATCACTTCTAGCCAAAGAGGCATTTGCTTGTACTCCAGATTCATGTTTGGTCGGTAACCTGATGCATGTTTGGTCGGTTCCCCGATCTGTGAAAATACCGGAGCAAATCCGTGACTAGATTGCAACATTTTAATATTCCTTATGAATAGTGGTTTCGTGAGGGATTTCAATTAATATCCTTGACATCAATGTGTTAATTAGTTATCTAATTAACGAGACACATGAAAAATAGTGGGATGAGGAAAGATGAGTATCATGAGAGCATATTATCAATGCATATAAATACTGAATAGAACTATCGTGTATTAGCGATAGCACATTAATACATTTAATTCGTGTTATGTAATTCATTCAGTTGGAAGACATACATACTATATGTTATAGAATAATATATACATATATAGATATACAGATAAAGATAGTGAATGAATATCTTATAATAGTAGTAGTTTCTTATGGTTACACCTCCAAGTGAACCGTTTCACTCCAGTCCAGGTATTTTTGTCCTCCTTGGTGGACGGTATCATAGCCCCCTAGCACAGCTGTGGACGGGCAGTGCAGGACCAAGTGGTCCATATCTTGTTTCGCACACCACATGCTGTGCACTTGGGCGAATCTCGGTAGCCCCAGCGGTACAGGTTTGTCGCTGTCCTGCCGTGTCGGGATCTGATCCTGTTTGCATGTACCCACTGCTTTCTTGTCAGCTCGTGGAATCCGGCAGTGGTTGGATAGAGGGGTCGTTGATTATTGCGCTACCCTTTGGCGGGCAGTCAGTCCATTCCAGGTCTCGGCGATATCAAAATCTTCTAATTTTGAGCCATAAAAAGGTTTCCTTGATTTAAGGCGTGAGGTTTTCGGTGCCATTTCCGTGACTTGTTTGAGCGGTGTTGTGTATGAGATGTTGTCAAGGCGCTCATGTTGTTTTTGTGTTGCTTCTTCTCTACGGAAGTGAGGGGGAGCAATGCCGCTTAAGGTTGGTAGCCATGCTATTGGGTGGATTTTAGGGCTCCCGAGACGGTTCTCATAGTATCATTAAGTAGAGTGTCCACTTTATGTATATGGGCACTGCGAGTCCAAACCGGGGCACAGTAATCAGCGACGCTATAGCATAGGGCTAGTGATGATGTTCTTAGGACTTTTGCAGGGGCTCCCCAGGATGTACCAGCGAGTTTTCTTATGATGTTGTTTCGTCGTTGTAGTTCATGTGCAGTGTTCTCCAGATGGTGTTTATAGGTCAGTGACCTATCCAGAGGTATTTTGGGTTTGCATCATAGGGTAGAATGGTGTCATTTGTAGTTACTTTAAGTTGGTCCTTTGATTTTGCATTGTTGAGGTGGAACATGGTTGACGCTGTTTTTGCAGTGGTCATCTTCAGGAACCATGTTTTGACGTATTGGTGTAGAGAGTCTGAATTGTGACTAAGTACTGATTGTATTTCTTGTTTGTTTTTTTTTGACTTAAAGGCAATGGCTATGTCGTCTGCATATCCAAACTTCATGGATCTTGTTTCAGGAAGGTCGCTGATGTAGATGTTGAAGAGGCTCGGGGCGAGGACTGATCCCTGTGGGACGCCATTCCTAATCATCCTAGATTTGCTGGTGTTATTACCTAGGCATACAGAGAAGCTTCTTTTTCCGGCCATTTTGTTCTCTACGCTCTATTATTTTTGACAGTTTAAACATGAGGCCTGTGTGCCAAACAGTATCATATGCAGCTGAGAGATCGATAAATACAGTCCCTGTCTTCATTTTCTGTTCAAATCCTGTTTCTATGTAGGATGTCAGTGCCAGCGCTTGTTCTGTAGTATCTCTGTTTGGTCTGAAGCCTGCTTGTTCTGGTGGGATGCTGTTGTCAAATTTAGGAGATAATCTTGTGAGCATTATTCTCTCTAACAGTTTAAAGAAGCAGCAGAGAAGGGATATTGGTCGGTAGCTGGCTGGATCTTCAGTTGGTTTGAAAGATTTCAGGATGGCTAAGACCTTTGCTTGTTTCCAGTTGGAGGGATAGTTGATTGTTTCAATTATCTCAGAAAATGCAGACGAGAGCCAGTTGATAGCATTTGGCCCCAATTTCTTTATCATGTCCGGGTACATTCTGCCTTTCCTGCTTTCATTTGTTTTATGGCAGTTTCTGTTTCAGCTGTCGATATTGGTAAAGCTGAAAAGCTATATGCAGGTAGGCTGTTGTATATTTCTCGGTATTTATGTCTAATGTCACGTTCGAATTTATGATTTGGAGTGTTCGTGCATCGTTGTTTTATTTGTTGCGCTATTTTTTCCACGCTTATGGGTGATGCACTGGGGTTTGACTTTGGCTTATCTGGATTGAGTTTATTTAAAAGGTTCCAGGCATGTCTGTTCGATCTACCAAAGTCGAGGTTTTCTGTCATTTCCATCCATTTTTGTCTTATTCCTTCTTCAAGTGAAATTAGTAGCTCATCAGCAACATGTTGATCTTGAGTTTTTTCATATTCTTCTAATAATTCTTGGCTTTTCTTAGACCAGCATGGGATATACCTAGTTCTATGGCCCCTTGGTATGTACAATTTTGAACTTTTTAGAATGAGTTTTGTAAACCTGTCGATGTTTTCCTGCTTTGCTGGAATTCTCCTACATATGTTTTCAATGTACGTAGTAAATTCATTCCATTTTGCCTTTTGGAAGTTCCATCTTGATTTAGGGAGGGATGCTGACATTGGTATTGTTATTCCAATTTTCACGAGGACAGGTCTGTGTTGGAAAGTTGTTAAGTACCTGTCTTTTTACTTCCAGGGGTCTATGGTTTCCGTCTCTAGTGACAAATACAAGGTCAGGGGTGTAATCTTTTTGCCATCTGGCTGAGGAGAAAGTCCACTTTTCTAGTGGACTGTATTTGAGTTCGAGGTTGTTCTGATTTGTCCAAGATGAGATCGTTTCACCATTTTTATTGCTACTCCTGTATCCCCAATCTGTATGCTGGCTGTTGAAGTCGCCTATTATAATGGCTGGATGAGAAAGGGTTGGGAGTGGGGGTGTTGGCCAATCGGTGAGAGGTGGTTTGTATATGTTCATCAGAGTGGTATTTTCCATTTTGATTATAGTCGTATGTATATTGTCTTGGGTAATGGTTGAGTCAAGTACAGTGACCAGAGATGGTCTTTTGGTATAGATGATGGTGCCATATTTTTTTATGTTCGAGTTTTGCGACCAACGTATAGTTTGCGATGGAGTATTGTGATGGTGCGGCATCAGGACCTATGTGCGTCTCTTGTAGGAATAATAAGTCAGCATTATGTTTATCAAGGAGCTATGCGAGGTATTTGCATTTGGGCATTGAAAGACCTTCTAAATTCAGAGATATTAGGTTGATCTGAGTGCCGATTGGTATTGCATTATTTGGTGGAGAACCTCGCTTATTTTTCACATCCACTGGGTTCTTGGCAACGGATGAGCGGTCCTTTTTATGCTGGGCGACGACCGAGCCAGCGTGATATCTTCGTCTGGTGTTCTTCATGAAATTGGAGGTGTGCATCCGGGAGTGGGACAGTGTCTCAGTCCGGATACCGATTTTGGACCACTCTTAGCTTTCATCTCTCCATCGGCCGTTCCAACATGATTGCATCTAGGTTGGTTGCGCCCTTTGGGTCATTGAGGTACTTAGGCTTCCACACGACGTCAACGTGGTGATCCAGAGTAGAAGAATATCTTATAATAACACGAGTTATCAATTACTGTTAATAACATGATTTATTGATTTTTGTTATTTTAGGTTGTGTCTACTTACGGTCAGGCGAAACATAATATTAATTTTCATTCCTACACTCACTAGTTTAATTGGCATTACAACACAATGTAAGTCCATCACCTACCCTCATTCACACATGTTTCCCGCTATGTAGAACTTTTGAGTTAACTATAAAAGCAGTGAGCTCTAAGCAGATTAAATGGGAGAGAGCGAGATGGATCACTGTTATCATTTATATACATTTCTCACGGGAGTTGGTGAATCACAAGGAACCAATAATATTCCAGGATTTGGCCTTGCCTGGTCCATCACTGGTTGTTTTCTTGAGACCAACCGTGTTCTGTGTGTCATCATTGTTATCGTCTTGTAATCTTGTGAATTCCTAAATATGTCGGTTACCTGTGCCCTTTAACAATGGCGGTCAAACCACATGGCCCATCTCGCCTAGCGCCTACGTGAGAATTGAAGCAGTTTCAATGCAGTGTCAACCCCGTCGAGATAACAGGTGGCTTTTCAATTATGGCTAGGGCTATGACAATTAACACATGGCGACGCTGTGAGAGTAGATATTGAGAATATGTATTGATTTATTTACAATCCTGGGAAAGTTGAGATCGGTTTGAAATATATCACTACATTTGGTAGCCCCACTCGTTGTCTCCTACAGATGGAAAGATGGCATACCACCGGGACCGGTGGTGTAGTCCAGGTCGCTTTTGGCGGTTTGTAGATGTTTTGCAGATACAACCCGCCTTTCTCCTTCTATTCTTCAAAGTGCCATCCGTCCCGCTCTAGAGAACCCTTACCATTCCAAGTTCCTTGGCATGTATACTGAAACCCGCTTTGACTCACGAAACGTCCTCTCGTTGGACCACCGCGTAGCCCTGGGATCTGAAGTCGTGAAGATTGCGCTCCTGAAGATATGTATCCTGTGGTAGAAGAATGGCAATTCTATGAACGACCAGTAACTTTAATAAAAAGTTGGGGGGGGGGGAGTTGCCAAAGCTCTCGATATTATGGGATAATATACCCTGATATATACGTCAGTTCGCCGATCCTCATATTGCATGTTCCAGTTGAAATTGTATTGGAGCGCTCGCTTAAATTTCGACCGTGCCGGTGACCCTTATGACACATACGCGGCAGTATCTGGCAAGGTGGCCGGGTTTAGCTCGCCATTTAATTCATCGTGCATATGGATGGGACGTTCAGGGCGCGCTAAGTACGCTTGTCTTCTGGGATGGTCTCGTGACTGTCCACCGGATTAACCTTTGCCCCTGCAATATGCAATGAAGCACCCCCACCAAGACAAGGCGTTGACCCATTAGGGAAGTACATGTGGCCATGATCTAGGTGAAAATGTCTCCATTATTTTAATGTAGTCAAATGATGCTGAGCGACGACTGTAATTAGGCACGTTGATGGTAAGACCGATAAAGTCTTGCCTGTTTCATTAATGTAATTTATTTGTCACACCTTAGCTCAAGTGTAACTTAATAGTAGCTTGAAAGCAATTATAGAATTGTTATGGGTGATTAATGTGATTACGTGCATATTATGAAACAAAAGTGAGGCCCTATATGGCCAGCAGACTGATTAAACGAACGATTGTAGAACACATAGAAACTGTATTGAGCAAAACATTAGATGTTTATGTTTTACGATGAAAAACAAAAATAAGTAAATGAATAAATCTTTTTCAAAGTATAAATAAATGAATGAATAAATGAAAATAAATAGATAAATGAATTAATAAATAAATGAATGAATAATTTTTTAAATGGACAAAATCGATATTATGGAAAAGCGGAACTCTAAAAAAAATTACCTCGCGATGCCAAGAATGGAATATAGCTAAGAGTAGACACATGTTCGAGAACTAGAAACCTGAAGATGCATTGCACAACTTGTGAGTACATGTATCGAACAACCGCTTTCTGATAGTTTGTCCAAAAACTTATTATAAATAAAGATAACCCTCATGCCAAAATCGTCTAAATATGAGAGTTCAAAGAGTCCAAAAATATTCGGGTTTAAGAATTTTCGAAGATCCGACGATCTCCTTGACTGTATTATTATATTGAAAATGATTTTGGCTCAGTTGGTGACAATGGTGTTTGTCAAGCTGTGCTAGTGGCTGGTGCTGTTATAGGTTTTATCTAGATTTAGCTCCAAAATTTATCAAGAGGGGTATGGGGAATATTTAAATGTATCATTTGGCGTTTACATCTCGATTCTATCAGAACACAATGTGCTTTACAAATGCCACACTTGTCCTACCCATTCTCGATTTCTCCTACCCCCCCCCCTCCCCCGACACACTCTCACACACACACATGCACACACACACACACACACACACATATATATATATATATATATATATATATATATATATATATATATATATATATACAAACAAACAAAAGAAATCAATGTTGTTGGTAATGACAGATTCATTTATAAAGCAATGGGTCTATTATAGTATTATTGTCACAGTTGAAGATTTATAAGTTCACATTCTATGCACATGCCTGGACGACGACTGCTTCTTGCCAGGCATGACCCCACCCATTTCCGTATTTATTATCTCTCTTGGATCCTGACATCGTAATATTTTCCTCAGCCCCCTCTTCATATCATTTCGATATTGTTTACTTTGAATATAATGCAGAGAGTTATCAAAGAAGGTTAAACCAAACATCAGACTTATCAAATAATCTCCGATATCTATCCTATATTTACAAAAATTACAAGTCAATGTTTCTTCATTGGCAGACCTGGGAATCAAGAAATAAATTGTTGCTGGTAAAGTCGTCACTATAAATAGAGCAGACGAAAAGAAAGCGTATCTGAACATCTTATTGGAGAGTTTGGTGGCCCGTTTGTTTGTCAGACAAAACTGAATAGATCTGTGTCTCTCGATCACAATCCATGCAACATTAGAAACGATAACAATCAACATTGTTGACGAATTGAATAGGACATTTGGTATTAAATCATCACTGTCCATCAGATTGCATTTTAAAAGGAATGATTTTACATGAAGTCCGGATGATACTGCAAACAATAACATCAGAACAAGGTACGTAAGCGTATAAGCTTTTTTGGAATAGGCCAAAAACACGGGAAATTTAGAGTTGACCCATTTTAATATAGCGATATATGCAAGGATTCCTTGAGACATTCGGAGAGCTGTTAGATACGAAAACGCAACAAGTTGTCGAAGGTAGTCGTAAATATTGTTTTCTTGGTGGCAATCCGTTTGGAGATGTTGATGAATATAATTCACTAAAAAGTTAAGAAAAAGGAAGAATGTTACCAGAGCGTTGAGAAAACTAAAATATCTAAGCAGTCTCGTCGTCAATCGAATCTTGTATTTCGGATGTATAAAAACAATCACGGACATTGCATTGTTGACGATGCCAACCAGTACAAATATTAAAGCAACAGAAATGGGAATATTTAACTTATAGACACACCTGTTGCTTTCATCATGAATGAATTGTAGACAAGAACCATAAATAGTAATATCTGAGACGTCCGTCATTTCCTTAAAAACTAGAAGTGGCTTTCAATACATTATAACATGTCTGAGATTAAAATTCTTATGGTTCCGTGATTTTTCTTTACAAGGTTGTAGCATCTTTCATTTTTATTTTTTATAATCAATCATTGTGTCTTTGTTTTGTGTTTACCTTTTGTTTGTCTCGGAGCGTGCAATAGTTGTGCCTGATGGTGCTTTATATCTTTACATATTTTAAAACTTTTTCTTAACTATATCTACATCTAGCTAGACCCCAAGTTACAAGAAGAAAATGAAAAGGGTAAATGGCTTATAGGATCTAGCAACAAAACGATGAAAAAAAACGACTTCTCAGCCTTAGCTTTTATGAAGGGAAAGAAGAGAAGATGAGAGAAAAAAAAAGAAATTACATTTGAATAATGAAATTGAAATATGAAATTTATATGAAAAGATATGGACAGTGTTTTGATAAGGACGACTGGTCTCAGGATTCTCAGCGTGGCTAAGCCATACGGTCTTTCCTTCGTACCCAAAAGGTACCAAGTTCGACTAACGCCTCGTTGTGTGGCCTTGAACAAGTCACCTCGCCCTAGCTCACTTTGCGGCGCTGCACTGCTTCTGACGCCTGGATTATTCTAGTCTTCCATTGGGATATGCCCTAAAGGCAGATTTCCCATTGGGGATGAAGAAAGGGAATTTTATTTTATTTTATTTTATCCCTACTTTCCTAAATCCGCCACCGGTCTACGGGTGCGGCAAGCTTTGAGTGGGTCGGTGTAAAAATACTTTATGAATTTATCTTTTTAAAACAGAGAAATTATGGAGCATGCACAGGTGTCAAATAAATGTTTGAACGAGTGTGTTTGAAACGGTATTGAAGAGACTTATTTTTAAAGATTTTTTTCTTTCTTTCTTTTATCTGGCACCGTTTCATACAAACTTGTTTAGATCATTTTCAAATAAAATAATCATGCGTTGAGCATGAAAGTGTCTATACTTTTGTAAGATGATATTTTGATACCAAAATATGTTTTATATATGAACCTTCTCAATCCGAAAAAGTAATAAATATTGAATTATTTCGCAATCGCAATTTCAAATAACCGAAAGAATGGGTGATTGAGATTTTTGTCAATTTTGAATTTTGTGTGACATGGATTGCAAATTGATTTTCAAGATATGTGAGCAATGATAAAAGTGAATATATGTAATAATATGAAATTATACACATGTCCAATTAACGCCATTTTATAAATTGTGAGGGGATTCACGTTATTTCAAACAAGTTTCATCGAGGCTCAAACTCAAAGGAGCTGTACGTGTTTACGCTAAAGATCCTTCGAAGGTAAGGGTCACAGAAAATGTTACTGACAGCAGTGAAAAGACTTTCCGTGGAGGTGGGTGGGTTGTTTCTTAACAACAATTGCAAACCACCAAACGACTTAGACTACACCACCGGTCCCCGTAGTTAGTCATCCTTCCATTTGTCTTGGAGACTTTAATAGTCACCATCACGAGAGGGGCTACAGAGACTGCAACGAGACAGGTAGACAACTCCACTCATGGAATGACTGTAACGATCTGCATCTAGTGTATGATCCTAGCTAAGGCTAAGGGTAGCTTCAGGTGAGCCCGCCATAATAAGGAGTATACTCCTGACCTCACGAAGTAAGCAAACTGGGAACCGTCGCAGGTTAAGAAGACAATCCTTGACGACGTCCCAAATAGCCAGCACAGGCCGGTGTACCACGCGAGAATGACTCTACCAAAAAAAGACTCTAGAGTTAAATTAGCGTACGCGAGGTACACTCTAGAGTGTGCCTCGCGTACGCCAATTTAACTCTAGAGTCTTTTTTTGAAACCATCCTAAAATTTGACTTTTCCTTATTAACCACAATTTTTTTTTTTTAATTTAAAAAAAAGTACAAAACAACAGTTACAAAGTAAGAGATGAATTCACAGTATTTCCAAAAAAAAAAAAAAAAATTAAAAAATCTAGTGCTGACACGGTTGTTTCGGTTTACCACACGAGAACGACTTTACCAAAAAAAAAGACTCTAGAGCTAAATTGGCGTACGCGAGGCACACTCTAGAGGCAGTCTCGCGGCCGCGAGGCTACTCTAGAGTCTGTCTCGCGTAAGTCATTCTGGCGTGCTACACCGGTACTTGTCAGAGGTGGAGTGACAATCCCGAGTGTGCAGTTTCTACCAACTCTGCAGATGGAACTTCAGGAAGGATAATTGGGATAAATTTACTTCCTATATCGAGCAGGTCTGCCCTGCTATTCCTCCTAAGTCAGATAAAATAACCAGATTTAACAGGCTACTGGTAAAGAGCGCTCACTGCTCCATTCCACGGGGCAAAAGGACATTCTGCTGGACTGAGGAGTCGGAAATTCTGTACAAATGGTGGCGGCTGATAAAGAAATTGGATTCTGACCGGAATTTTGGGACCTTTTGTAATATCATTAGTCCGATTGTGGTTATCTTGATCTTGAGCTTTTACAAAGAACAATATCCACTAAACGTGCTCAACGCGTTTTACAAGAGGTTTCTGACCAACAGCAACACGTAACATGTAGAACGAGACATGACACCTTTTAGGCGATATTACAATTTTTTCGGACAGAGACAACGCAGTTAACGGCCTGAGTACGGTGAGAGAATATGAATAAAGAGCCTTTTCCTAGGACTCAACGATGCGCTCGAACCCAGGACCTTCCGATTCGAAAGCGAATGTCATACCACTAGACCACATAGCCGCACAGATATTTTAATGCCATAAAACCAGTGACAGGAGGGCTGAGGAAAAATGGAGGAAAACTGGTCTTATTGTCCATAAACACATTTTCTTATACCATAAATCAAAACTCAAGAAATTATCACGACGAACAAAGGAGAATTATACAAATCAAAATTCAACTATGGTGCGTCAAGTCCAAAAGCATTCTTTATGTTGGCAAACGATTTTCTAGACTACGATACAAAACCCACAACTACCAGTGAAATAGACATGGCTGAGAAAGTTTGAAATTTTTGTTGTTGACAAGATAACTAAAATATGAATGGATAATAACTTTAATTTTCAGAAATGCATACTGGCAAAAGAGATGATTTCACGAATGTTAAACAAGTCACATCTAAAGAAGTCACGAAACTATCGACGAGTTTGAAAATGAGAGTTGCCAGTTGGACCAGATGCCGACCTGTTTACTGAAGCAGTCAATAAAAGATATTTGTAGGGATATCTATCCGGAAACAAACGTACAGATACGATGACCATAGCAATGTTTGGTCATCCCTACTTCCGCTCGGCCTCGTCCTAGGCTTACCCAGTCCACATACAGCCTATGGGAACTCTCGATCTATCCCTCATTCGCATTCCTATTTGCTCTGTCTACCAACTGAAACAAGGTAAGCTATATTTTTATACTTTGATAATGTAAAAGTTTTAACTTAGTTATTCCGTGATCACCAGCCATCTGGACCCATTCTAGCCATGGAGTCCTACAGCCAGAATATCGAGTTCTGGCGTCACGAGCGAAACCTTTTTTTTTACTTTTTGCCTTTTCTATTTTATTTAATCGCTACCATTGCATTTCGTTGACTTTTACCATGTGCATACTTCGTTATTTTTCACCATATTTTTTCTACTGGAATTCTTCTTCAAACTTGAATGGATTCTGTGATATTTTCGTAATGTAAATGTTGCTGCTCTCCCACCACTTCAATTGGTCCAGTCATCGAGGATTGCTGACATCCAAATTGCCGTCCTTCCACTAAACAACATAAGAAATTCAGGGAGGCAGTACTGATACTAAAAATGGATACCCTTTCACCTCACGGCATGAACTCGAGATGGACCTCATTTAAATATTATACTACCTTTGCCCCCCCCCCCCCCCTCGACTCCCCCGGCCATCCATCGTCATTTCCTTTTATTACAAATCAGTATCATTACTACTATGGAAACTACTACTACTACTACTACTACTACTACTACTACTACTACTACTACTACTGCTGCTACTACTACTACTACTACTACTACTACTACTACTACTATTACTACTACTACTACTACTACTACTACTACTACTACTACTGCTACTACTACTACTACTACTACTACTACTACTACTACTACTACTACTGCTGCTGCTGCTACTACTACTACTACTACTACTACTACTACTACTACTACTACTACTACTACTACGTCATTGTCCTTGACTCCAAGGTCACACCTGTCTGATGACCCTATTGATGGTGTCATTCATAACTATTTTTTAAAAATTCTCTATCTTGGATTTGTTGGTTTTTTTCTTTTTTTTTTTTTTGTTGTTGTTGTTTTTTTTTGTTGCTTTGTTTGTTTGTTTTTGTCGGGGTTTTTTTTGTTGCCTTATTTTTAGTTTACATCTTTGGTGATTTATGATAAATTCTTGTGATTTAATTTGTCCTTGACTTTGACATATTTATTTTGTCCATTGCTACTAGGTGATTGTGATTACTTTTGTGTTAATTTTATTTTATCTATTTAGTTCTTACTATTTTGTCTTTCACACACCTTCCTGTCCTAAAAGGTACCCCTGGTAATTTGTGTAATTGATTTTTATATCCTAATTTATTCTTTTTTTTCTTTTTGTTTTATTGTTTGATGTTCACTCAGGCCAGGCAGCATGGTGCGGTGAAACGTTGGAGCATGATCCGACTATGGCTGCTGTCTTAAGAGTGGCCTATCTTTCAATAGACCATACTTTAAGAATTATTGGTTTGTTATTGCCATTAATTTTGATTTATTGTTTGATGGCTACTCGGGCAAGGTGTGGTGAGATGTCGGAGCATGATCCGAGTCATGGCTGCGGTCTAGGGAGTGGACTATTTTTCAATAATAATAATTTGCATGTCTTTTTGCCTTTAAATTTGTTATATTAGCGGGCTGTCACTTGGGCCAGGCAGCATGATGCTGAGATGTTGGCCTATGACTAACCAATAAATAGTGTGAGTATTCTTCGTTTGCTTTCGAGTGGCCACTTTGGTTGGGCAGCATGATGCAGTTATATGTCGGAGCATGATCTGACCATGTCCGCAGCGATGTAGGTCACCACTTGGAAGCAATCACTGATGTGCTTTTGTGGATTCACTAAGTCTGATGGTCACTCGAGCTTGATGGCCTGCGCAGAGAGATATTGGTGCCAATCTGTAGCGACCAAGGCTCGAATGGGGTGACCTAATTCTCAATGAATCGGATGTTACCGATTGTGGTGTCATTGCTCAGGTCGCGCCTCATGGGTCGGTAAAGTGTTGGTGCACAACCTGGCCATAGCTGTGGCCTGCGACTAACCAATAAATAGTGTGAGTATTCTTCGACCTGGAGCAATTGATTTGTTGTGAATTAACGTAAAGATTATTTATTATTATGAAATTAGTCTGTGATCGTTACTCTACTATATAGAGATGTTCATATATTTATATGTTTACAGTAGTTTTGTTTGCTTGCGCTAGCTTGATTCTTTTGTTGCTTTGGCATGGATCTAGCCTATTTATTCTTTTGGGCTGCATGCTTGTGTTTGTTTTATCACTTGGCATTGATTTGTTTGCTGTGCCTTTGGCTTGCATTTATCGCCTGAATGGCTTAATTATTCCTTGAGGTTCTGACATGATTTGCTTCCATTTACTAATTCTATTCTCTGTGATTCGTCATTAGAAATAAGTAAATATGTCATCAAACATCACCTCAGAAGGCAAGATCCTGGTGAATGTCTGCTCCTTGGATCAGCCCATAGATTTCAATATCTCTGAGCGGACCACCAAAAAGGTAATCCAACTTCGTCAGGAGCGAGAGACCCTCTCTATGAAAGACCTGGAGACACTCTTTAGGAACAGGGACAACATTAGCCACTTCAACATCTTTACTGTTAAAGCAAAGGAGATCGGTAACTCTCCATCGCTTCCGGCGCCTTGCAGAGAGGATACTTCCACGCACTCTCCAGAAGACAAAGACCATTTGGAGGACATTCGTGGCCCCGCAGCCTTGGCCGATTTGAGAAACAAGGAAGTCCTCGACGCATGGAAGTCAATTGGTTTTGATGCCGGAGCGCAGGGACCTCAGCGCTCCACTGTCAAGGACGAGGCTCCTAATGCCAACTGGAGGATGAAGGTACCACTCCCTACGACGTACACCCTTCGATAGCCGGCATACTTTAATACCAGGAGACCTCATCCCAACTACTCTGACATTGAGAACCACGAAGATCCCAATTATTTACCCCACAGGCACGGAGGGAGGTAATAATGATCAACCCACCTTGGAACGTCTTTTTTAAAGGCAAAGGGAACTGGGAGATTTAAAAACTTAATCTCCATCAATGATATTCGAGGCTCGGACATGAAGAAATGCTTGCTGAATTCTGCCCTGGATGTTAAGGCTACTGATTTTCTGGCCCTGTTAGACAACATGGACGAGCAGATGAGTTTTGCTGAAGTATGGATTAACTTGAAAAACAATTCGGCAATAAGCAGCTGAGAGGATAAGCCTTCCGGTAATACAGACCGCTGCCCAAAGAGAAGGTGAAGGAATAGAGGAATGGACAGATCAACTTTGGGATCTAGCCAGCGCAGTATTTCCATTCGACAATGAGGATTCCTTGGGTGAGCTGGTTGCCATCCAGTTCAGCTCATGATTACATGACAGGGCCGCAGCTGATTTCGTTTCTGGACAGGACCCTATGAGCGGCGAACAGGGAATACAGGGTATACCAATATAAAACGAAAGCAATTGGAGCCCACCAGGAACGGACCATCAGATTCATGCCATCCGGACGGTTAAACCGGGAGTAGAGGTATCTGAAGGGAGCTCTGACGACAGTTCGTCGATTATTGGAGAGGCGATTAGAGCCGTTAAGAAAGAAAGCATCCCCGTTCCCCTATGACTAAAAATATCTACTCCAAGCAGGAGCAAAGAACGAGCACGGCCCAGAGGGAATCCAGGCCGGAGCATTACATGTTGAAAATGGTGGAGGTACTTGATACTTTCCAGGCTGCCAGAGAAGAATGATCCTCCCGCCAGGTCGCCCAGATCGCCCAGGTCCTCGTCACCTACAGCTGCGAGAACCCAGGTCAATTCAGCAGACAATGCAATCAAAACTCGTCTACGATCCAGGGAAACTCCAATGGGACAGCTTAATCAGCCCACCACTGCCCCACCTACTGAATCGTGCTGCCACTCCATACTAACGGCCCCGTCGAGGAAGTGATCATGATCCAACAACTAAAATCAAGTTCCTCAATTAAAGTATCGTGCTTCGTCAACATACATCCAGTGGAATCCGTAGTGGATACAGCTGATGGAGTCACCATAGTAGTAGTAGTATCGTTCGGCTACACTTCTATGTTCAAGGTATCAATCCAGATTCGGAAGTCATCATCACATTTGTTGATGGTTTCGAATCCCCCTTCAAGTTTTGTCTCTGGGCAATCTAGTACGAGGTGGTTTGCATCTTGTGTGCTTGGTTGCACTTTGGGCATGTTGGTGATTCTTGGAGCCCCCATTTGTGCATGTTGGCAGCTGTTCTTGTATGGTTTGACCGTAGTCTATTTGCAGCTACCCAGTATTTTCTTGGTTGATCCCGTAGACCTGGGAGACTTTTACAGGGATCTTCAATTAGTTCCCCTCCTGTTGGTTTATTCCGTTTCCATTCCTCGCACCAGGCTTCTTGCGTGTTGTAGTTTTCTTTCTTTGATAGGTAGAAAGGTGAACGAGATTTTAGTCTTGTTCTAGTTGGGGGCGCAGTTTTGTATATGGTTTGCAGAGGAGTTCCACTATCTTATTCAGCTCTGGATATCCATTTCTGTGTTGCATCCTCTCTCCTCAAGTGGGGTGGTGCTATAGCGCTCATGACTGGCAGCATTGTGTTGGAGTTGATTTCAGGCATCCAGTTACTATTCGCATCGAGTTCTCTTAGTTTCGCATCAACAAAAGTTTGTATGGGCACTTCTCGTCCAAACAGGAGCACAATATTCTGCTATACTGTAGCAAAGGGCCAGGATTGATGTTCTGAGAAGAGTTTGCGATGCTCCCCATGTTGTTCCTGCCAGTTTTCTGAGTAGACAATTTCGTTTCCTTATCTTTCTTGCTGTACCCTCAAGATGGGTTCTATAGGTCAGCCGTCTATCCCGTGTCACTCCGAGGTATTTTGGATTTTAATCAGTTGGTAGTGTTGTGTCATCAATCTTGATCATCAGTTTTCGTTGTCAAGATAAATGCAGTTGCAACTGTTTTGTCGTATTCATTTTTAATACCATCTGTCAAAATACCTTTTCATGGCCGTGGTGTCTTTGCTAAGCGTTGTTTCTATATCTTCCCAGTTTCTTGATTGGTATGCTAAGGCCCAGTCATCTGCATATCCTAGTTTTGTGGAAGTTGTTTGAGGCAGTCGGTTATGTAGACGTTAAACAATGCTGGTGCTAAGACTGAGCCTTGTGGTACTCCATTTTTTATTCTTCTGACTTTGCTGTGTTGCCACCAAGTACCACATGGAAATTTCTAGGTCCTGTCATGTATGAGAGCACAGTCACCATCATCTCTGAGCAGACATTTGACAACATGCCACACAAACCCTGGTGTCCAGAACTGTGAAGATGTTCGCTGCAGGGAAAGTACAGCCTTCGAAGCGAAGAGGATGTGCCCTGTCGACATCAGATTGGGCACCCATTTAAGTTAGTTAGACATCTACACGGCTCCCATCGTAGATTATAAGCTAATTAGAATGGATCTGCTCGCTAAGGTTAAGTGTCGAGAACGACATGGACCGCAGACGTATGACCTGGTCCAACGGTACAGTTCCCCTCATTATGAATCAAGACCCTAGTAACCCTTTACCATCGAGTTATTGGAGTCGGAATGAACATGCCAACCATGCTAAACCCCACACTCTACAGAGAAAGGAGAGGTTGAGGATTCCCCGCATAACTGAGATAGCGCTTCCCTGCACAGGGACGTCGTGGAATCACCCTCTTCTTGGTTAGAGCCATCTCAGGACTTGCCCATTGTCTGTCTCGAGTGTGTTTATGGTCCAACACATGACCCAGTCGTGCGCCTGCTTAACCTGACTGGAGAAGAGTTCACCTTGCCTAAGGACACGGTGATTGGCACATGGCATTTCATTCAGGAAGAGATTATTCTCGGGCCACCCCTGACAAGGATCTTGTACGGAGGATAGCCACGGACACTATCCCATCTAAACTTCATGACATGTGGAATAATACAGAGACGGAACTGCCTCCAAACGAGCAGGCTAAGCTTAAGGACCTTCTCATCGAATTTCAGGACGTCTTCGCCGATTCGGACTTCGACCCAGGCAGATTTTCTGTTATGAAACACTCAATTAACACAGTGAATGACCCCCCCCCCCCCCCACCCTTTAAGCTCGGTCTGAGTAGAACCCCCGTCCACTTTGTGAATGAGGAGAACAACGTTCTTGATAATATGCTAGAGGCAAGGGCTATACAACCCTCGACGTCTGATTGGGCAGCTGCCCCAGTCTAAGTCCGCATGGCGGATGGTGGAGTCAGATAGTGTTTGGACAACAGGCTGCTGAATCAAGTAGCAAAGAAGGATGCCTTCCCTCTTCCCAATATGTTGGAATGCATCGATGCTTTGAAAGTTTTTTGGTGGATTTCAAATTTGGATACTAATTCAGCGTACTGGCAAGTACCTGTCCACCCTGACTCCAAGGAGAAAACTGCATTCAGGACGAGGGAGGCCTATTTTATTTCAACATTCTGCTATTTCTGGAAGCACCCACTGTAATTGACCTCGTCTTGAAAGACTTACACTGGAACTTCGCTATTAAGACGACATCTGTGTACTGGGGAAATCCTTTCGGAACCACTTCAACAACTTGAGGAAAGTGTTCTCCAGATTTCGCACCTTCCGGCTGAAGCTCAAACCCAAGAAATGTTGGCTCTTCAAGAAGGAAACAAAATTTCTTCGCAGGAAGGTAGGAAGAAACTTTTCTATGACAAAAGAATCAATTGCCACTATATAGGGTCGGCCAGTACCTATGTCAAGAAAGGAAGTGGAGAAGTTTTTGCATAGCTGACTACCACCACTTATTCGTAAATGATTTTGGCGGAATATTAGAACCCTTTACACGACTACTGAGTAAGAATGTTTTCATCTGGGGTGACGAGCAGCAGGCAAGCCTTTGAGATCAAGCTATACCTTACTTCCCCACCGATCTTGGCCACCCTTACTACAGCAGGCCACTGCATCCTTGAAACTGATGACAGATTTCGCCATCGGAACCGAGCTGACTCGGGTCCAAGAAAAGGAAGAGAGGGTGATTGCGTATGGGAGCTTCACACTGACACCCCTTCAGCGGCGCTATTGAACTACCAAGAAGGAGCTACTTGCAATTGTGCGCTTTACCAAACACTTCCGTCAATTCCTCTTAGGCAGCGAGTTCACTGTACGAACGGATGACGCTGCCTTTCTTGGCTTATGAATTTCAAGAGGATTGAAGGCCAATTCCCGATGGATCGGAGAGCTCAGTCAATAAAACATGAGGATAGTTCTGATTGAAAAAGGACCCCTCTAGATTTCATGAATACACAAGAATGAAGGACACTTTTGAATATACAGGGTGTCCATTGAGTCTTTCCCTGCTGTAAAAGACTTGTTATTCTTTAACCGTTATCGATATTTGCGTCTAACTCTCGTCATCTTCTAGGAAAAAGCCATACATTTATGCCCATTCCCAGAGACCCACAATACATGATGACGACGATGATGATGGTGATGTAAATATTCAACACAAGGCTACCCAAAGTTGTTTTACATCATTCTTGGATTCCCATTAGTGGCTATTTTTAGCGTCAAACCGGATGCTTTCCTTTCACTAAACTTTCGATTCACGAACTATCCAAATTGTTTAATCGTCAATCATATTCAATTTTACTAGTTTTGAGGGACTTCTATCGTGCAAAATTCAATAATAAGAGATTTTTGTGTATCTGATTTAGCAAGTATAACCAACTACACTAATAAAGACGGGCATACAGACAGACAAACAGACTCGTAGAACACAGCTGGATTAAGTGTCGGCAACCGGTGTTGACACAGACAGTGCTCCTTCTCCCCTCCCATTAATTATTTTTTTTTCCAGACCTCCCAGTCCACCCAGCAGTGATTGGGTAGCTGGGTCTGTTATATCTGGCGAAAAGTACTTTCCGAAAGACTAGCGTACTATGAAAAGGGTATCAAGCAATTGCTATTGTCCATTTTACGCTATAGAAACCGGATAATCTTCGGCTCCATGGACCGAATGGCTCTGAAAGACTACTACTTTTTGATGACAGATGAGTCGGCATACCTATAAAATTGTATTGGGACGCTATAATTATTGTCACCAATTCATCATCATCATCATCATCATCATCATCATCATCATCATCATCATCATCATCATCATCATCATCATCATCATCACATCATTAGCATTATGATAACCATCAATCGTTATGATGCAATATTGTGTCCAGCTATTGACGTTATGTTATTGCCGCATGGTGACATTGGGAGCATGTTCTATCAGTACTGTCGTTCAGATTGAGTGCTCGGCTAAAAGCACTCGCGACTGTTCTATCTGTCGTTGTCCAAAATTACTCTGTACTGATGGCTTCTTTTTATGAAATATGTCTTACGTGTCTTGCTGGTTGTGCAGTTAATGTAGCGTTATAAATCTGTTACTGTTACATTACTTGTGTATTCCATATGAAATTCTCAGAATTCATAATTGAATGTTGATGGGTCTTTTAAAAAAAAAGAAAGTAGAGAGAGAGAGAGAGAGAGAGAGAGAGAGAGAGAGAGAG
>NC_088366.1:39760616-39765616 GCF_034508935.2 Berghia stephanieae
ATTACTATTATGATTATTATCATCATCTTCATCATCATCATCATCATCAAATTCATCATCATCATCGTTATTATTATTGATATTCTTCTTCTTCTTCTTCTTCTTCTTCTTCTTCTTCTTCTTCTTCTTCTTCTTCTTCTTCTTCTTCTTCTTCTTCTTCTTCTTCTTCTTCTTCTTCTTCTTCTTCTTCTTCTTCTTATTATTATTATTATTATTATTATTATTTTATTATTATTATTATTATTATTTATTATTATATTATTATTATTATTATTATTATTATTATTATTATTATTATTATTATTATTTATTATTATATTATTATTATTATTATATTATTATTATTATATTATTATATTATTATTATTATTATTAATTATTATTATTATTATTATTATATATTATTATTATTATTATTATTATTATTATTATTATTATTATTTATTATTATTATTATTATTATTATATATTATTATTATTATTATTATTATTATTATTATTATTATTATTATTATTATTATTATTATTTTATATTATTATTATTATTATTATTATTATTATTATTATTATTATTATTATTATTATTATTATTATTATTATTATTATTGTTATTATTATTATTATTATTATTATTATTATTATTATTATTATTATTATTATTATTATTATTATTTTATTATTATTATTATTATTATTATTATTATTATTATTATTATTATTATTATTATTATTATTATTATTATTATTATTATTGTTATTATCAGATATTATTATGATTATTTTTTTTTTAATTATCATGATTATTATTATTACTATGATTATTATTATCATCATTATCATCATCTTCATCATCATCATTATCATTATTGTTATTATTATTTATTATTATTATTATTGGATCTTGGATATCTGATGGTGATAAATATACAGAAAAACACAAACAGAAAAAAAGATTTAAAAAGTTACCAAGTCAAAAAATGCAACGATTGAAATTTTTATTAAGCTAGTTTTGACTAATTATGCGATAACTAACGTAATTTTTAAAGTTCTATGCGCTGTATATTTATTAAGTAATCCGAGGCTCCTACTATGATATTATCGTTATTAATCCCACTCAATGGGGTAAAGGATCTAAGGTTGTATGCTACAGGAACTGATACAGGGTCGGTAGAGAAGGAATAATTCAGAGAATATTCCGATTGGTTAATGCTTAGCAAGTCACGAACACTCAATACTCTTCAACAGTCGTAACGTCACTTCCTTCATAATGACGCATGGTAACTTAGTAACACTGGCTCTAAACTATCGGAACAATGGCGGACGCCGTATGAAATATTTCTCCGGCGAGCATAAAAGCGTATCCAGAGGGAAAAACCCCCCATAAATTTGATCATGTTTTGACTTTTACACATTCTGATCACAAGGCATATGAAAAGTTCTAGCTAGCATGAAAAATAAAAACTAATGATTTTCTTTGTTTAGAACCAAGATGGCCGCCGTTGCCGGGAGGCGTGACATCAGACTAATGAATCCAATTGCCTTCGCGGGTTGCCAGTAAACAGTGGCTGGTAACTTAAAGCCGTGATTTATCTCGAGAATTTTGTCGCCCGGTGCACGATGAATACAGGTTGCCGACTACAATTCGTATTCATGAATACTTCTGAACAAAATATAAATTCTCAAAATCAAATGCTGCTCTGATCATTTCGTTGAAACAAATTACCAGAACTACCTCCACACATCATCCTTCATAACATCACTACAACTACCACCACCACTAACACGTCATGATTATCTAAACCATCTACCACATCTACCACAACACGGCCAGCGGTGGTCACAAACAGAATGAAGTCAAACTCAAAGCAAAAAATTATCGCAGAGGGATTGGTAAGGGGGATGGGGTCTTTTTTGTTTGTTTTCTTTTCTTTGTTTGATTTGTTGCTTTTATTTTTGTTTTTCGCCTTCCTTGGAAACTAGAAAAGCTAAGAGGCAAATTAGTCGTGAATTCTAATTTCAACCAGCTAGAGCTGTGAAACACCCTCGGTTATTTGAATATTTCAGGTGCGAGTTATTTCCCTTTGTAGAGTGCTTTTGGCGTGAAGAGAGTAGGATTGGCGTGGGCAGGGCTCACGTCCGTTATATTCTACAGTGTTTCTGGCGGCCGCCAATATAACTCTAGAGTCCGTATGGCGTGAGAGTCATTCTGGCGTGCTACACCTCGGTTTCCACAAGATAAGCTTTTGGCAAAAAACAAAAAAGAAAAACAAAACAAATACTGTGACTATGTTTAAGTGGTGTTCAATGATGTCATAAAACAAAAATCTGTAAATACGTAGTACATTATACTTATATTATAAAATAGAATCAATTAGACTAACATTTATTCTCAATTATAAGTGAGACTGGAATTTGTTTTTTCCCCTTCATTATTTATGTTATTGTGAAGCTTATATTATTAGACAGCTATACGAGTCATTAATCATTGCTGTTTGTTATTATCAGTTATTTTGTAATGGGGAAATCACAGGATTTGCAGATCTCTATTATATTAAAATAAATGAATAGGCTGACTCTACGAGTGTAGAAGCCTACTGCCTATGTAAAAGGCTCGAGTGGTCGGAGCATTAGCACTTAAAATTTTAATTAAATAAAATTTAAGATCCACCGTAAACTGTACTGCGCATTACAGTAACACGGGTTAACTTCAGTTTCTATGATAAGACACATCTCAATGCGGATATCTGCGTAGCCATCGTTATGTTATAGCCTGATACTGAAATCCAAAAGGACTGGAGTTTGACGTCATTATTTGTTTTTTGCACCGTCTAGTGAGTTGTCGTTAGTAGAGCTCATGGAACAAGTTATTTCATTGGTTGAACTATTGAATACAACTCACGATTTGTTTTCTTTTGTGGCAAAAGACTGGCATTTTGACGTCATTTTTTGGTCAGTATCAGGCCATAACTTTACGAAGGCCACGATATCTGCCGGTTAACCAGAGGCAGAATACCTGCCTCACTACGGCCGCATACTTAGGTGTGAATGAAGCAGTTAAAGCCATCAGACTTGATCTTCATCTTACTGGCCATGAACAGAGTCGGAACGAGTTCATAGATTTTACCTGACAATAAATTGCAGTGACATTTACAAACCGATGCTGTTATCTCTAAATTGAACCAAAGAATGTATTTTATTCGAAACTTTCAGAATTTAACATAGACAAAACGTTATGCACCCTTTTTTATAGATCCGTTTTGGAGACCCGTATTACTGTTTGTATTGCTGCATGGTGTGAATACCAGTAATTGCGACATTAAGAAAATTGATCGGATAATTGATAAAGCCAGGAGTTATAGTCACCCAATTTCCAATGTGGAAGAACTGTTCAAGAGATTTTGTCTAAGTAAAATGGAGAAATTTATGAAGGATAGGGATCACCACCTTTTTACATTTTTGTACATTTGCTTATATACATATTATATATATATATATATATATATATATTATATATATATATATATATATATATATATATATATATTTATGAGTGTTGGTGGGTACTTGTAGGTACAAAAGTGCTCGATAATGATGGTTAGAGCTAATATAGAATGCAAATTTTCACTCACATTTTTGTGGCCGAGACGACTCGTTTCTGTGTTTTCCACGACTGAAGACGTGGAAAACACAGAAACGAGTCGTCTCGGCCACAAAAATGTGAGTGAAAATTTGCATTCTATATATATATATATATATATATATATATATATATATATATATATATATATATATATATATATATATTTTTATATATAATATATATATATATATATATATATATATATATATATATATATACTAATAAAACGCCTGCAATTTCGCCGGGAAAGAACTATTTTCATTCGATATTGCCTGAATCATTTTCTTGATTAGCTTGATTACGATTAGATGCATATTTTAATCGACGTGCTTGCCGTCGATGCCATGCATGATTCGGCATGATTTTAGTTTATCAGTCAGTAGATATCAATATCAATAAGTCGCAAGTCTTTACCACGCTTTACTTGGGAGGCCTTCCGAAAGCTCATATAAAGGGAAACGACTTAAATAATATTCCCTCGACTAACCCCAAGAAAAAGTAAAACCTAGTGCCTTTAACTAACCCTAATAAGAAAAATGTACACCCTAGCACCTTGACTTATGACTAACCCTAATAGGAAGAAAAAACACCCTCGGACTGCTTTGCACTACCTTCAATACTTCAGAAATTAAAATGGCGGCCGAGAATCAAAACAATGGTCAATTTAGGAAATTTTAAACTTTCACAAATCTATCAAGGTTTGTTCTAGAGTTTTTAAATGCTTCTATATGATGACAAATTGAATAAATAATCGTCTATAATAATAATAATAATAATAATAATAATAATAATAATAATAATAATAATAATAATAATAATAATAATAATATTAATAATAATAATAATAATAATAATAATAATAATAATAATATAATAATAATAATAATAATAATAATAACAATAATAATAATAATAATAATAATAATAATAATAATAATAATAATAATAATAATAAATAATTATCATCATCATCATCACTGTGACGAACGATTTTCTTTCACTGCGTGATTTCTTTATCATTCGTCAGCATCTCATTCAAAACCACTTCAAATTTTGTGGACAACATATATTTGTAATGGGAAATTAACACGTTGAATTAAAACACTCAGAATAATCTACAGTTAAGCATATGTAAACAGACACTCTTCAAACGCTAAATCTTACTCCTCACTTTCCGCTTGGGCTTATTCACCTGTTCAATTGTCTGCCCATTGTATGCAAACCTCCTGCTAATTACCCTTTCCAAACAAGACTCCAACGTACATATACCCTGAGGTTCTTGTCTCGTTCAAGAGTAGCTAAAATTGCAATTGATGTTCTAGCTCTATCTCTTCCCGCTAAAGTTGTTAATCAAAAGCAT
>NC_088366.1:39770616-39773116 GCF_034508935.2 Berghia stephanieae
AGTCACCCAATTTCCAATGTGGAAGAACTGTTCAAGAGATTTTGTCTAAGTAAAATGGAGAAATTTATGAAGGATAGGGATCACCACCTTTTTACATTTTTGTACATTTGCTTATATACATATTATATATATATATATATATATATATATATATATATATATATATATATATATATATATTTATGAGTGTTGGTGGGTACTTGTAGGTACAAAAGTGCTCGATAATGATGGTTAGAGCTAATATAGAATGCAAATTTTCACTCACATTTTTGTGGCCGAGACGACTCGTTTCTGTGTTTTCCACGACTGAAGACGTGGAAAACACAGAAACGAGTCGTCTCGGCCACAAAAATGTGAGTGAAAATTTGCATTCTATATATATATATTATATATATATATATATATATATATATATATATATATATATATAATATATATATATATATATATTTATATATATATATATATATATATATATATATATATATATATATATATATATATATATATATATATATATATATATATATATACTAGTAAAACGCCCGCAATTTTTCGGGGAAAAGAACTATTTTCATTCGATATTGCCTGAATCATTTTCTTGATTAGCTTGATTACGATTAGATGCATATTTTAATCGACGTGCTTGCCGTCGATGCCATGCATGATTCGGCATGATTTTAGTTTATCAGTCAGTAGATATCAATATCAATAAGTTGCAAGTCTTTACCACGCTTTACCTGGGAGGCCTTCCGAAAGCTCATATAAAGGGAAACGACTTAAATAATATTCCCTCGACTAACCCCAAGAAAAAGTAAAACCTAGTTCCTTTAACTAACCCTAATAAGAAAATGTACACCCTAGAACCTTGACTTATGACTAACCCTAATAGGAAGAAAAAACACCTCGGACTGCTTTGCACTACCTTCAATACTTCAGAAATTAAAATGGCGGCCGAGAATCAAAACAATGGTCAATTTAGGAAATTTTAAACTTTCACAAATCTATCAAGGTTTGTTCTAGAGTTTTTTAAATGCTTCTATATGATGACAAATTGAATAAATAATCGCCTTACAAAAGATCAACGGTGAAAAAATCCTTTGGATGTAGGAGCTTTTGGAACGTCTCCCCTTTACTTAACTTATGTGAGGTCAAATGAAAAATATCATGTCCCCGAATCTGTCTACTTTTGGTTTGTTCGGGCTAGAAGCTAGACAGAACCAATTGTCAGTTTGCCGACAACGTTTAATTAAATATTTCCCAGGGCAATAATTATCACATCGATGGCATAAAAACGACAGTAATATCAGCAGTAATATTAGTTGAAGTTGTTAATCGGTGAAACTTGTTTAAAATTTCTATAAATCCGAATACCTTCATGTGATCAAGTTAATAATATCAGTATGAATGCCACGATTTTCTGAAAAATGGCAATCTGACAGTTCCTAGCAAACAACCCCCCCTCTCCCTCCTCGGTCAGGAATCTTTGTACTTTTTAATTCCACGCAACCACATTCTAAAACACACACACACATGTATAGATAGTTCGAAATTGACGTCTCTCGTGTCTTTGTTATTGGTTTTTGCCATCCGCGTTTATGAGTAATTCTCACTAAGCTGTATTAGCCTGACTATAAACGATCATGGTTGCACACAGTTTTGTGTGTTGGTCCGATATACTTCCGGATGGCAATGTTGTGAACTTCTTAGCCAAGCGCATACTAACAAATAAAAACACCACACACAACAACACACATACACACTACACTACAAACACGACACCACAAATCAACACACAATGGAAGTAAACACACTACTACATCAGACTACGGGGTCGCCCTAATAACCACAACGGGTAATATCCTACCCGACAATACATTGAAAGTGGGCCATAATTAATACTTGGTATTAATCCACGAAACGTTGAAACTTAAGTGTAGGGCAATCATAATAACTTGTGCATTAATTAATATCAATGAAACATTGTGTAGTTGAAAACCTAAATAATTAATGAATAATTATTGAATAAGTATTTGTTAAAAACAACTGAATTATTATTATTATTTATTATTATTATTATTATTATTATTATTATTATTATTATTATTATTATTATTATTATTATTATTATTATTATTATTATTATTATTATTATTATTATTATTATTATTATTATATTTATTATTATTATTATATTAGATATAGAGGATGTGCATCTAATCAAAAGTCAAACGAACAACAATAACAATAACAAGTTTCTTTACCAAGCTTCACACGCCAAAGCTCTTTTGCGCTCTCATGACAACTGCGGTGCAAACATTTTCAACCAAATATGCTAGTTTCCGAACCATACCACAACGAGAGCAAGTAGGCCAACCAGAACACCTAATATTGTCCACGTGTAACTTTCCAAACACACTAGAGTCGCATTTTTCCGGCGATATTTTAATTTCCGGCTACATGGATGAATACTTCACCAAGTTACCGACACCTGTCTCCG
>NC_088366.1:39778116-39783268 GCF_034508935.2 Berghia stephanieae
TTTCTTTTTCTTCTGGCAGCCATTGGACACAGCTGTTTTTTAATCACGTGTTGATTCTAGTAGCCCCACTAGAGACCTCTAAATATACCTGATACAACTGTTACTGATTCCTGTGTTGATTCTACCAGCCCCACCAACTTTCTTCCCATAAGACTGTTACTGATTCCAGTATTGACCTTAACAGCCCGACCAACTTTTTTCCCCATTACAACTGTTACTGATTCAAGTAATGACTCGCCAGGTTTCTTCCCAAACAGCTGTTACTGATTCTAGTGTAGACTCTAACAGCCTCACCAACTCTCCGCTGACATAAATGTTTCCGAATCTGCGTTCTTTATAATAGGCATACCAATCGCTAATATTCCTGTGTTGATTCCAGCAGTCCCAGAAGTCCCAAAATCTATTCACCGAGGCAGCTGTTTTTGATTCATATTTAAGGCCCAATAAGTTGGCCGCTGACAATGCTGCTTCTAATCCTGTAGTGACATGATAGCAAATTCCTGCTAAAAAAACAGTTTCTGTTGAGACTACTAGGTCCATCAAATGGCCGCTTATTACAGGCTCACACACAAAACATACTTATTCTTCTCTGTGAAAAGTCTTTTAACTCCACTATTTGTCCGCTCGTTCGACTGTGTCTGATACCTGTGTTGATTTTAGTATTCCTATCAAATGTTCGGTCATACAAGTGTTTCTTATTCCTATGTTGATACGTGTAGCTCTATCACATGCCCGTTTGAACAGCCATTTCTGATTTCCATGTTAATTCTAGTAGCCCTATCAACTGGGCATCGGTATAACTGTTTCTGAATCCAATTTTGATTAAAGTAGTCCCACCAACGGCTGGCTTACACACTCGTTTCTGATTCTTGTGTGGATTCTTCTACTGCATTACGCCGATGTCTTTGTCTTACAAACGGATTCTCACAGTTCATCACTCTCGTAATCGCCCATAACAAGTCTTTTCGATATTGCTCGGATGCCGCAATGAATAGAAAATTATAAAATATGCACGAGAAAAACATGAGAAACATAAGATAGTCCCCAAGATGAATTCGATCAAGGCAGGGCTCACAAGCCAACACGGTGTCTGTTGTTGTTGGAATCATCAGATACAAAGTACTCGGTAACGCACAAGATATATACAAAGCAGATGCAAGATATGAATATCTAAATATTTTATTTATCACTCTTGTCGTTATGGAGTCATCCACGGGATTAATGCCCGAGCTTGTCCTTACCTTTGGCATTCTCCTATGATCCACGATTACCCATGAAACGTTGCAACAAACAATAATTACCATTGTCACGGTGTAGAAGATCATACTTATAAATGTTTCGTAAGTTCCCATCAAATTCGTTTCTCCAGTTATTGAATCCAAATGGATAGTACCAGATATAAAAATAAACATGGCGATTACGAGAAAAGATATCGTGTAGCCACTGTTTGAAACTAACACAAAAACAGGATAATCTAACATAACACATCTTAATACTGCCATATACGTAAGTGTACCTCCAGATACCTTAAAACTTATCAATAAGAAAAATATGCTTGTTCGTGTCACGATTTTTAAAAGAAGTGATTTTTTGTGTATGAATTCCATGACAACTTTGACAAGAAGAAGTGTCGTTACAATAGTGTTGGAAATTGCAAACACCCGAAGCAACCAAGAGGGCATACGACGATTGTATTTCAGTTGTTGAAAAACCAGCATTGACATGACATTATTGAGTAAGCCGACGATAACGATAATCAGAACTATAACCAATGGAAAAGACGGTATATATTTACATTTGTTCTTTTCGTCAAGTATAAACTTCTGGCAAGCACTGTAGATTAAGGGATGGTAGTATTTTTCCGGTTTCATAACGATAGCTGGAGTACTAAGTCTGTTATTAGCTGAGTGGTCTCTGGTGTCCACTCAATGTCAGTAGTCAACGTCTGATTCAGGTTTTATTGCAGGTTTTATTATTTTATTATCATCTTTATCATACTGACACTTATAGATATTATATATAAAAACACGAATGGCTTTGTATTTTGTTTTAAAGTAAAGAAAACTCTGTATTGGTTGGTAGAGGAAGGAGGAATATTAGTATGGCGCGCCCATTTTCGACACTTTAATCCTCAAAAGATTTAACGTTGATAAAATCTAAATCATGTAAACTTAATTCCTATCTTTAAAAAACAGTTTGTTTTGTAATGTATTTGCCTTAACAAACAAACAAAAAAGAAAAAGAAAAAGAAATCCTAACTAGACAACTGCTAATATATTACAATTGAAACGATTACATTGATTTAGTCTTATTATTGGATATATTTTTTTTTCTTTTTCACATTCTTTTCCCAAACATAATAATGTAGAGATGTCTGGATATCAAAATTGTTGATTGTTTCTTTTAGACACCTTTGAAAAAGAGGGTGGGTGTCCAATAACCCAATGTTACCTATCATGCCACGGTAGGGAGTCAGCTGTTCTAAATTTTAACCTCGGAGATCTGGAACAAAAATGTACAAGATTCTCCCATCGCCCACGCCTCAGTAGACAACCGGTGACTGGATATGTATCCACTTGCAGTCAAAATACAAATTGTGCAGGATTTAAACGTTCAAAGTTTTATCTACCTAAACCCAGTCTTTTCGTGCAAAGCAAATCAAAATTTGTAGAATAATTGAGACTGGGAATGCTGATCTGACACCGACGATTCTTTAATATAATTATATTTTCTTCCCGAAAAGAGGGATGGAAGTCAACAAATACCCTCCTTTTAAGCAGGCCACAGTTTTTACGTATGCCTGTAAAGTTTAATTTGTTTGCAGTCTGTCCGCTTTAAGCAGGAAAGTGACGAATGAAGTCGAATAAACGCATGTTTTTACTTAAAACCATGGAAGGTTTTAGACAATCAAAAAGCCGTTGGAGAAGCTGAAATATGTTCATTACGATATTCAAACAGGCTAGTTCCAAAAACACTCTTCTTAGAATGTAAAAATATCAACATCCAAGTTAGCCTAATTGACAGGACTTGTCTCTGAGATCGCGCCACTGTAGGTGAAAGTAAACTAAAACTTAAAGTGTTTCGACTCTCGAGAATTGATTAATGAGTGGCTGATAATAATTATATTATAAAGACTGTCATTTAATTACCAACTGCTTCACTTTTTCTAATATATATATATTAATATATATTATATATATATATATATATATATATATATATATATATATATATATATATATATATATATATATAAAGCGGTAAGACCACGGTGTATCAATCTGTTAGAACCTGAATCCAAGTTTGTCTTTTTTAACTTTGGAAAGCATTCTTTGATTTCGATGACTGCCAAAATTCCTTCACTCTAAAATCATTCGGCATTCGTGCTGTTTGGTGCAAAATATAGCTAGCTAGATAGGTTTTTAAAAAAATTGTTAGTCCCGTTTATGTCAGTGAAAATTATTGTCATTCGACCTATTTCTCAGCTCACGCATGTACGAGGTTATTTTTTTTTCGGTTTTATGGTCTTGTGCTATGACAGTAGGCCTATGAACATACTAGTTCACTAGTTTGAATTCTTGGAAAAGTCTCTTTAACTACATTTTATATCTATACGTATTTGTAAAATGAGTAGCATGATGGGCAATGGCATTGCAACTGTTAGAATAAAATTGCAATAGCAACTTTACAAGCTGCTTTCTCAAATCACTGTTGACGTGTGTCCTCTGAGCGCATGGGTACATTAAATAGGCATTGCATTGTATCATAAACCATTCTTTTTAACAATTATATTTAGAAAGAGGACATTGAAAAAAAAATATTAGATAACTATTCTTTCAGGTCTATAAGCACCATACAATAAGAGTATCATTCTGGTTTCTGTATTCTTAAATTACCAACATACATATCATGTTCGCATGTTTTGAATATGACGATTGTCAATCCAGAACATTTAGTATGGAGGGTGGATCAATGTAGGACAATGGGTCTTTATACTTTATTGGGACCTATGCATAGTAACAGATCTGCTTTTTCTGTTCTATGATTTTATTGATCTCTTTTAGATCGAACTGACATTGCATAAATGTGTCTTCTCGATGCAATGATTTTGGTCGCCCATTTACGGACTTACACAGTACAATAACCTGCACTATGCCTTGCTATTTTCCGACCCCGAACATTTTTCACACAATCAACTCTGCATTGTGCGAAGAATAGCAAGTGACGATTTGCGGCCTGCCATGATTTATATAACCATGGTGAGTAGTATTCATAGGACGACCGAGAGGCGTTATCAACACAAGATAGCCTAGCAACATGTTTGAACTTAAGCTCGTTCTACATACGTACACACAGATAGATACGTTTCGAAGATGACGTCAGTCAAAGCCTTAGTTTGTTATAATTGGCCATCCGCGTTGGGAGTTGTCTCACTGAACTGAAATTAAAGAGACTATAAAAGATCATGGTTACGACATAGTTATGTGTGTTGTCTGCTATACTTTCCGATGGCAATGTTATAGTTACTTTAGCCAAGCGCATACTCTCTATAGAAGACATTGCTTCAATTTATACCTCTACAACTTCCAGCTTTTATAGCGTCGTACCTGTGTGTGTGTGTGTTGTGTGTGTGTGTGTGTGATTGAGTGTTTTCGTGTGGCATGGTGTATGTTAGTGGTGTGTGGTTGTAATGCTTGTGCATTGTATGTATGGTGTGTGTTGTATCGTTTGAGAAAGAGAGATATGATGCGTTTTCGAACTGATATGAAACTCATCTTTATTTTTATTGTTTATATATCATTTAACATTTAGAAAGTTAATATAATAGTAATGTGTGTGTATTTTTGTTTATTGATCTATGTAGTGTATTTTTATTTTCAAACATTGTAAATCAAATGACAGATTGCTATTTTTGGACAATAAAGTTTATATCATTATATAGAAAAAAATCTTACCCACATTATTGAATACCAAAAATATAATTTTTTTATTTGAAGTTTTAGAAATACCTTTTTCATACTGCAAATTAATCTAACTAAAAAATAACCCAACTGTTTTATAGTTTACTACCATTTTTATTTTACATTCACCACATCTATTACACCCCGATAGTCTATCAGTTGGAGTTAGATGGGCTTACTCTCCACAAATA
>NC_088366.1:39783368-39795868 GCF_034508935.2 Berghia stephanieae
TTCAAAGTTGTAAAAATATTTTGATCGTAATTTTTAAATTTCTGCTATTGTGCAATTAACATAGTTCAAAATATCAAAATAAGAGTGGCATTCAAATAGATTTTTAAATAAATAATATTATTATTTCTACTTATTTACTATTATTATTATTATTGTTGTTGTAATCGTCATCAACATCATTATTATGATTATGATTACTATTATTTTTTAATCAAGTAGTTGGAGTAATTTAATCAGTTATCGATTTATTACGAATATCTTTTATGTGTTATAATCTCGTTGTTGTTTTTCATTATTGTGCTCTTCTATTGTTTATTACTTTTTAAAATCTTGCTTTTTCTGTTTGTTGTTGTTGTTGTTCTTGTTGTTGTTGTTGTTTGTTTGTTTTGTCATCTAAGACAAACCCGATTCATTATAAATATGTGGCCAGACTTTCTGCCAGTTTTGTCATCTAAGACAAACCCGATTCATTATAAATATGTGGCCAGACTTTCTGCCATTTTTAATTGAGCGATGTACTTCCGTGAATTAATTGCCGTATTATATTGAAATTTACATGACATAATAATAATAATAATAATAATAATAATAATAATAATAATAATAATAATAATAATAATAATAATAATAATAATAATAATAATAATAATAATAATAATAGATACTGAATATTAGACTAGAAAAATTGACATCTATTTTCTGAATACAGGTGGTATTTTTAGGGGTGTTTCTTTTTTTACAAAACCTGCCAAAACACGCCGAACCCCGACAAAGTTATGGGAAGTAGGTAGCAATGGGGAGTGAACCTGGGACTCAGGGAAGTGTACACCATTGGGGAGTGAACCTGGAACTGGGTTTCGTAAAAAAAAAAGCAATTACTTTTTTATGAAACCCGACAATATCCCACAAAGTTATGGAAAGAAAGTAGGCAACAGTGGGGGAGTGAACCCGAGACTCAGGGAAGTGTACACTATTGGGGAGTAAACCTAAGTCTATGGTTTTTCGGCGGGTTTTGTAAAAAAGTAATTGCTTCATTCTCGTCTGGTACCCAACTCCCATTTCCCACTAGTATCTATCTTCCATAGTCCCAGGTTCATTTCCACTGATATCCTCTTCTCACAGTCCCAGGTTCACTGCCAACCGGTGTGCACTTCCCTGAATCCCGGTTCATTGCCCAATGGTGCCCCCTTCCCATAACTTTTGACAATTTCAGTAGGTTTCGAAATAAAAGTACATTCTGAGCTCACTGTCCACTGCCTCTCGCAGTCCCAGGTTCAATCCTCATCGGTGTCCAAATCCCAGATTCACTCCCCACTGCTGCCTACTTCCCATAACTTTGTCGGGTTGTGGCGGGTTTCGTAAAAAGTAATTCCCCCTCCCCCTTGGTATTGCTTTTTTACAAAATCCAGAGTCCCAGGTTCACTCCCCACAAGTGTACTTCCCTGAATCTCAAGATCACCTCCCACTGTTGCCTACTTCAATAACTTTGTCGGATATTGCCAGGTTTCGTTGGATTTCGTAAAAAAGTAATTGCTTTTATATGAAACTCGTTGAAACATGCCAAAAACCAGAGTCTCAGGTTCACTCCCTACTGGTGTACACTTCCATGAATCTCAAGTTAACTCACACTGTTGCCTACTTCCCATAACTTTGTCGGATATTGCCGGGTTTCTAAAAAAAGCAATTGCTTTTATGTGAAACTCGCTGAAAACCACCGAAAACCATAGTCTCAGGTTCACTCCCCACTGGTGTACACTTCCCTGAGTCTCAGGTTCACTCCCCACTGTTGCCTACTTCCCACAACTTTGTCGGATATTGCCTGGTTTCTTAAAAAATTAATTGCTTTTATGTAAAACTCGCTAAAACCCGCCAAAAACCAGAGTCTCAGGTTCACTCCCCACTGGTGTATAGAGAATTATAAAAGCCTTACGATATCAGTGATTGTTACGTTTCACTGTTATGTATTTGTTCACAGATGATGCAATTGTCTTTCTTCGATATTCTGTATCTCTGAAATAAAATTGAGATTGAAAAAGGACAAGGCCTTATTCATTTATATCCAAGAAACTAAAAGTATGACGGACGCTAGAGATCTCGCGGAGATCACTGCAATAAGATGTCCTGCCCAGGCTGTCAAGAATCATGGACATCAAACATCCCTTCAGACGTCCTGCTCAGACTCCTCGACATCCACGAGAGGACTGCTCATCCGACTACATCCCCTGCAACAGCGCCCACGGCCACAGGGGTTAAAGTTGATAAAGTCAAGCGACCGATTATCTCTGTGTCAGGAACAAGCGAGGAATGGACATACTTCAAGCAGAGGTGGTCGGAATATAAGCTTGCCACGCGACTTAGCGGCCAGGACATCATTTTTCAACTCCTTGAATGCTGCGACGAGGCCCTCCGTAGGGACTTATCAAGGAGTTTCACTAAACTCACGTCCTGTGATGAAAATACTCTCCTCGATAATATTAAAAAACTGGCAATCCGCCAAGAAAACGTCATGGTGGCTAGGTTACAACTCCAGCAGATGCGACAAGACAGAGATGAACCAGCCCGGACCTTTGCCGCACGCATCAAAGGTCAAGCTAGTGTCTGTCAGTACGATTTGAAGTGCACATGTGGAGTCAATGTCTCATACAGTGATCAGATGATTTGGGACACTTTGATAATCGGCTTAGCAGACGACGACATTCGCCTCGATGTGCTGGGGCAGGCTGACCAAGACATGTCACTCGACAACACCATCCGTTTTATCGAGGCTAAGGAAAGCGGGAAGCGCTCGGCTGGCAGGATTAACCCCCTTCCTCTAACGCTCACCCCTACATCAGTCAACGCAGCAAGTAGCACGTATAGACAAATGGAAAGAAAACGTCTCACTGGGCAAAACCGACCCCCTGAAAGGAAATGCGGCTATTGTGGAAGAGATGGACATGGCACTAAGAAACAAGACAGAGTCAACCATTGCCCTGCATACGGTCATATATGCACCAATTGCGACATTCCGCACCACTTTGAAAATGTCTGCAGAAAACCAAAACAGAAAAGGCAAGGCAACTCTGCAACAGCTGTGTTTGAAGCACTATGCTAAATTGATCGTCTTGACTATCATGTGTACAATTCTGCACGCGAGTCATGGGGAAAGCGCCCATCTGCACAACAGCCGACAGTCCAAATTGAGATCCAAGCCCTCCCGTCAGATGCTAACGACCTTGGAATCGATTCCACCCTGTGCAACTCAACCAATACGGCAAAATCCTTGGCCATTGCAGACACCGGCTGCCAATCATGTCTTGCTGGAACCTCACTCCTTACACAGCTAGGTTTAACCACTGCCCACCTCACTCCTACTTCAATGAAGATGAGAGCTGCAAATCAAAACCCCATCGAGATCGTGGGTGCCCTAGCCCTTCGAATAACAGGCTTCACACAATCCATGTAACGGAAAACAACGCGTTTACATCTCGCAAGCAACTGACAAATTTTTCTTATCCATGGAAGCCTGCAAAGACCTTGGTATCATACACCACTCATTCCCTTCAATAGAATCAGCCATAATAACAGACTCTATGAAGACCATCCAATCTGCCCTACATAGTGAATCTAATAATACTGCTGACAAAGACCCTTGCGATTGTCCCCCTCGCCAGAAACCACCACCACTCCCAACAATCCTGCCCTTCCCAGCCATAGAAGAAAACAGAGAAAAGCTTGAACAATGGCTCTTAGACTACTACAAAAGTAGCACTTTCAATGTCTGCGAGCACCAAGGGCTGCCAATGATGTCTGGACCCCCAATGAGACTCCTTATCGACGATGAGGCCACGCCTGTTGCACACCACACCCCTATCCCAGTACCCATCTACTGGCAGGAACAGGTTAAGGCTGGCCTTGATCCGGACAATCAACTTGGCGTACTGGAACCAGTTCCAATCGGGACCCCAGTGTCATGGTGTCATCGGATGGTTGTCTGCGCTAAGAAATCGGGAAAACCTCGCCGAACCGTGGACTTCAAAGCCCTTAATCGCTATGCCACTAGAGAGACGCACCACACTCAGTCGCCATTCCACCAGGCCCGCATGGTTCCACACAACACGAGAAAGAGTACTTTCGATGCCTGGAATGGCTATCACAGCATAGCACTAGACCCCGAGGACAGACACCTGACTACCTTCATAACCCCTTGGGGCCGATACAGATATCGCGTGTGCCCTCAAGGGTACATTTCATCTGGCGATGCCTACACCAGACGATTCGACGAGATTATAAGTGACATCGGCAACAAGGCAAAAGTAATTGATGACACTATCATGTGGTCCCAATCCATAGAAGACAGTTTCTTCCAAACAGCCAAGTTCCTGGATACATGTGGCAGGAATGGGGTCATTCTTAACCCGTCAAAGTTCTCCTTTGCTAAAGAAACAGTCCAGTTCGCAGGGTTTGAAATTACGCCAACAACTGTTCGTCCATGCCCACAAGTCTTAGAAGCAATTCAGAAATTTCCCAAACCCCGCACAATCACCGACGTGAGAAGCTGGTTTGGCCTTGTAAACCAGGTCGCATATGCCTTTGCGTCAGCAGAAAGAATGCAACCATTCCGTACACTGCTTCAACCCAAGACACCATTCATGTGGACTGAAGATCTAGACAAGCTGTTTGAAGAAACTAAGTCCATCATCGTCCAAGAAATTCAGAGAGGCGTGGAAATATTTGACAAAAACAAACCGACATGTCTGGCCACTGATTTCAGCAAAGATGGCATTGGATTCTGGCTACTACAAAAGCATTGCACATGTGCATCAAACAAACCATTCTGCTGCCGAACAGGGTGGAAAGTGACATTAGTGGGCAGCCGCTTTACATCACCAGCAGAGGCAAGATACGCCCCGATTGAAGGAGAGGCCCTGGCTGTGGTAGATGCCCTCAACAAAACTCGTCATTTCGTGCTAGGCTGTCCCAACCTGATTATCGCAGTTGATCACAAACCCCTCCCTCCTTAAGGTGTTCAGTGACAGGAACTTGGATGCCATCCCAAACCCACGACTCAGGAACTTAAAAGAAAAGACACTGAAATATCGGTTCCAGATTACTCATATCCCTGGTGTCCATCATGTTGCTGCCGACACCATCTCACGCAAACCAGTGGGCAAAGCCGAACACCTCCATCTACCCGACGATGCAACCCCCATCTCCACTGACTTCAGCCTCCCTACTTTGCCTCATGACTTCCTCATGGCCATCAAAGCACAACCTGCAAACCCCAATTTACACGCAGATGAAGAAATACCCCTTGGAGGTATCAGCTCAATAACTTGGAACGATGTTCGTGTTGCCACAAGCAGTGACCACTCAATGGTTGAATTAATTGACCTGATAGAAAATGGGTTCCCTGATGCAAAAGACAATTTGCCAACAGAACTTAGACCTTACTTTCAATTCAGAGAAAACTTACAAGTTTCGACGGTGTGGCTTTGTACAATGACCGCATAATTATTCCTCCTAGTCTGCGCGACAATGCCCTTCGAGCCCTCCACTCAGCTCATCAAGGTGTGTCCCAAATGTTCTTCCGCGCTGACGCCTCATTTTTCTGGCCTGGGATGAACGCTGCAATAAGTGAAATGCGAACGAAGTGCCAGTCTTGCAACCGCATAGCCCCAACAACCAAGTGCTCCCTCTACCCCGCCAATGCAACCCCAATACCCCTTCCAGTGTATCTGTGCAGACTTTTTCCAATATGCAGGACATAACTACTTAGTAATTGTCGACAGATATAGCAATTGGCCCATCGTGGAAAGAGCACATGGTGGATCCACAGGCCTCATTACCAGCCTAAGACGCACTTTCACTACTTACGGCATCAGTGATGAACTCTCATCTGACGGTGGCCCAGAATTCACCTCTACAGCCACAACAACGTTCCTGCGCAACTGGGGGGTCCAACACCGTCTCTCCTCAGTGGCATTCCCCCACAGCAACAGCAGGGCAGAGATTGGCGTCAAGACCATCAAACGAATGATCATGGACAACACCGGTCTTGACGGGAACTTTGACACAGACTCCTTCCAATGCGCCATCCTTCAGTATCGTAACACCCCAAACAGGGACACTCGGCTATCCCCTGCGATGTGCAAATTTGGAAGGCCAATCAGGGACTTTATTCCAATACACCCAGGAAAATATATCCCCCATAAAGCCTGGCAAGAGACCTTGGCCAACAGGGAAGATGCCTTAAGAAACAGGCACATGAAGGATGCAGAAAGACTATCTGCCCATACTCGCATTCTACCCCCCCCCCCCCTTACTGTTGGAGACTGCGTCAGGATACAAAATCAGACAGGCCATTTCCCACGAAATGGGACAAAACAGGAATCGTTATTGAAGTCCGTCAGTTCGACCAGTATGTCGTTAGAGTTGATGGATCGGGCAGAATAACGCTAAGAAACAGAAAATTCCTGCGCCTCTACCACCCAGTGATTGCCAGGGCCCCTCTAGCCACACTGCTTACACCCACCACAACAGTGGCAAAGAGCAATAATTCAACGCCTGCAACACCCAAGATGGTCTCCAACTCAGCAGGCCAGAAAGCAACTCCAGAGACAATACAGCCCGATGCTCCACCGCTCGAAGAGCCATTCAGCAACGGTCCTGCTGACGAAATCATCGTCCCAACAAAACAACCTAACAAACCGATTGCTCCAGCCGGTGATGCCGAAGGAACTCCACCTCCTAGGACAGCTCGCTTGCCCCGCGCTTTGATGGCCCTCCAGCCATACAACAAGCCTGGTCTGAAGGAAACAGACCAGCTACCCAAGAGGCGCTCAAGAATTAAATGACTTTCATTTTACGTTACTTAAAACTCGAAAATCATTTAGTATTATTTTTCTAATCTATATCCCTGTCCTCTATCTGCGAAGAAAGCACCATATTATTGCAACTGATCATCATTTTTCTAATTTAATATCCGTCTTTGTCCCCTACTTGTCAAGAAAGCACTATCCAAAGACTTGGGGGGCATAGAGAATTATAAAAGCCTTACGATATCAGTTATTGTTACGTTTCACTGTTATGTATTTGTTCACAGATGATGCAATTGTCTTTCTTCGATATTCTGTATCTCTGAAATAAAATTGAGATTGAAAAAGGACAAGGCCTTATTCATTTAGTGTACACTTCCATGAATCTCAGGTTCACTCCCCACTGTTGCCTACTTGCCATAACTTTGTCGGATATTGCCGGGTTTCGTAAAAAAGTAATTGCTTTTATGTGAAACTCGCTGAAACCCGTCGAAAACCATAGTCTCAGGTTCACTCCCCACTGGTGTACACTTCCCTGGGTCTCAGGTTCACTCCCCACTGTTGCCTACTTCCCACAACTTTGTCGGATATTGCCGGGTTTCGTAAAAAAGTAATTGCTTTTATGTGAAAAGATTAAAGATTCCCGCCGAAAACCAGAGTCTCAGGTTCACTCCCCACTGGTGTACACTTTCATGAATCTCAAGTGAACTCCCCACTGTTGCCTACTTCCCATAACTTTGTTGGATATTGCCGGGTTTCTAAAAAAAGTAATTGCTTTTATGTGAAACTCGCTGAAACCCGCCAAAAACCATAGTCTCAGGTTCACTCCCCACTTTGTACACTTCCCTGAGTCTCAGGTTCACTCCCCACTGTTGCCTACTTCCCATAACTTTCTCGGATATTGTCGGGTTTTCGTCGGTTTTCGTAAAAAAGCAATTGATTTTATATGAAACTCGCTGAAACCCGCCGAAAACCATAGTCTCAGGTTCACTCCCCACTGGTGTACACTTCCCATAGTCTCAGGTTACCTCCCCATTATTAGCCTTCTTTCCATAACTTTGCCCCAATTTGTTGGGATTTGGTGCATTTCGTAAACAAAAAGTAATTGCTTTTTTTTTCAAAACCCGCCGAAACCCAGTCCCAGGTTCACTCCCCACTAGTGTACAAGTCCCCGAGTCTCAGGTTCACTCCCGAGCACTGTTGCCTACTACCCATAACTTTCTCTCCTCCTCCCCCCCCCCTCCACACACACACACACACACACACACACACACACACACACACGCTGCTGCCTACCTCTCATAACTTTGTCGGATATTGCCAGGTGTCGTCGTGTTTCGTAAAAAAGTAATTGCTTTTTATTTGGAAACCCGCCGGAACCCAGTCCCAGCACTTCTCTGAGTCCCATATTCACTCCCACAGCTGCCCTCTTCCCATAACTTTGTCAGGTTTCGGAAAAAAAAACCCACCGTATTATAGTGCAAAACCACTATTCAGTGTCAGATACGGATTAGTACAAAACCAGTATTCAGTATCAGATACTGAATAGTGCAAAACCGCTATTCAGTATCAGATACTGAATAGTGCTAGCCAATGTCGTGGGTAACAGCTACAATCAAGAACGTGTGTATCAAGCAATATTCTAGCCTAGTCGTATTATTCACTCTCGCCTTGTCCTTGCAATAATATGTTCCGAGTCCGGAACAACCCTTAGGTCTCTAGATACCTGCCGACGTGCACTTATTTACAGGTCTGATAATCCAATTCACTATTGGCTCATTGTTGTAATGGTTTTTTTTAATGACACAAAATTTTGCCCATAACAAAAATATTAAACTAGGCCTATAATGGCATTCGGATGTCAGACCTGCATATATGTACTACACGTCGACACCTGCTCATAACTGGAAAAGTAACAAATCAAGGGATCCGTGCAACTGTTATTTGCAAGAGTTTGGTCGTAGCCGCTTTGCAACACAATACTTTTTTGTTGTTTTTGTTTTGTTTTGTTTTGTTTCTTTTTGCTTAGAGTGTGGGGAAGGAATGGCAGAGTGGGGTGAAGGATGAAAGAATGAGAGGGGCAGGTCGAAGGGGGGGAGGGGGGGGGAGGGAGGGGGGGGAGGGAGGGAGATTTAAAAAACAACAACCAAATTCTCCTACTCAACCCCTTGTCGCATCTTTGAAATTTGAAAGGTGTCAAATGTCAAACTATGACAAGTCTGAGAAAGATAAAAGGCTTTTTATTGTAAGGTGCAGGGAGGAGGGTCAAATGTTTTCGTCTTACCTAATAATTTACTTTTTTTTTCCTGGGGCCCTCACTGTGCTATATTTTTTAATAATGTGTTAATTTGATGAGTGGTTTTAAAGATTAAGACTAAATAGGTGTGTGTATTGGGGTATCGTTCGGAAACGAGTCTCCCCTGGTTCTAGAAAAATGAAAATATAAAAAAGTGTGAATGTTTGTGTGTTTGGAAGGAGAGGGGGGGGGGAGATGTGGGTTTTTGTTTAAGTTTTATACACATCCCAATCAGTTCAATCAAATTTTTGGGGGTAAGGATAGAGGGCCTGATACTGCACCTTATTACGAATTTACATTGGGTTGATATTAAAAATAAATATCTCTGATTACTTTAGATCACCTACTTTTGATTTATTTTTAGCCCATTTCTTTCATCAGCGCCAGTAAATGTGAGTCTTAATACCAAGAAGCTTGTTGGATTTTGTCATGCATATGAAATACTATATATGTGAAATGTGTCCTATTTAGATTTTGCCTAAGGAATAATAAGAAAGCTCTCTCAATTGATGGGGTTATAAATAAAATAAATTTAGATCAGATATTTTATTTGACTTTAAAGTGAAATCAAGAGGCATTGATATTTCGGTTTGTTCGAATTGGCTACTGTGACCAAAAAGTTAATAAAAGAAAACATGTCTTCACAATTAAACATCTGATAAAATGAGACCTGACACAACGGTTTTAACAACCTTGTGGTACCTGAGGTCTAGGTTCATTGTGTTTTCTAATGTTTTTATGAATATAAGCAAAAACATGAAGACATAGGTCATGTTTATATTATTAAAACACAAAATGGTATTTCACCTTACATTGAAATGTGTGGTCCTTTAGAGTCATAAGGCTCATGGAACTAGAGTTATTCCTGTTTCTGTAACATGAAGCAACAAACTGTAACAAGTGCTTTCTACTCTCTGAATAAGTTTTACTTTTACATATATTAGACCCATCTATCTATTCAAACATTGCTATATTAATTTCAAATTTTCATTCAATACCAGCAGTTAAATAAATCCATTGAAAATAATAATGAAATTTGGTAATTATAGCTCTTGTTCATTGTTAGCTCTATATGAAGATCATTCAATGACTGAATGTGAGATGATATTGCTTTCTATGTTTCTAACCAAGAGAAAATGTTGTGGACTGCAATAATTATTCGAACTGAATCAAAAACTTTTTTTTTCAGATTTAAATAGCATAACAATCATGAGCCTCTGCATTTCTTGAGATATTGGTGTGCATCCTGGAAGCATTGCCCTGCCCACATTCTGGCAATTAACCAATCAATATTCACGAAAATGTATTATTATTATTATTATTATTACTATTATTATTATTATTACTATTATTATTATTATTATAATTCTTCTTCTTCTTCTTCTTCTTCTTCTTCTTCTTCTTCTTCTTCTTCTTCTTCTTCTTCTTCTTCTTCTTCTTCTTCTTCTTCTTCTTCTTCTTATTATTATTATTATTATTATTATTATTATTATTATTATTATCATTATTATTATTATTATTATTATTATTATTATTATTATTATTATTATTATTATTATTATTATTATTATTATTATTATTATTATTATTATTTTCATCATCATCATCATCATCATCATCATCATCATCATCATCATCATCATCATCATCATAATCATCATCATCATCATCATCATCATCATCATCATCATCATCATCATCATCAGGTATCATTATTATTATTATTATTATTATTATTATTATTATTATTATTATTATTATTATTATTATTATTATTATTATTATTATTATTTTTTATTATTATTATTATTATTATTATTATTATTATTATTATTATTATTATTATTATTATTATTATTATTATTATTATTATTATTATTATTATTATTATTATTATTATTATTATTATTATTATTATTGGAGTTGTTCTTATCATCATTGAGCCTTAACTTCAAGATTATCAAAATAGCTTTCAACTTTACTGTATCTTATAAAATTTCTCAATATTAAAAAAAATATATTCTATAGTATTTATAAAATATTTCAGCTGTATTAACCTAACCTATTGATCCATTCTGTAGAATACTGAGGGTGGCGATTAAGCAGAGAGAACAGAACCTTATTTTGCTTTCAAGCGTTTTCAAATTTTAAAATCTTGCTGTAATTTTTAAAGATTCTATTTAACTATTTTTCTAATGCTAGTACACGTTAAAAGCCTTATCATGAAGATCCTTAGATGATCTAAATTTAGACAGCTATCACTCCATGTCATTGGTATTGGCTCCTGTCTCTTTATACAATAGATTCATATTTCCAGTGTGCTTATCATATACTTTTACATAGGGAAGTCAAGAAAATATGCGAAAAAACTGCTCTTTTGGTTTTGAATATGAAGAAATTTTGCAATAATATCTTTGGTTACAGTATATACCTTATAACTTGCCAACATTTTCTATATTAAATATATTTTATTCTTTTCTTTCTTGTTCACATTTATCAGTAGGCAGGATAAGAGTGCTGATAAAACTCTAATTGTAGCTGATTTGTAATATTAGTATAATTTGATAGATTGGTCTTTTGATCATGTAATGTTACAGTTGCTATTGAAAATATAATATAATTTACCATTTGTTGTACATATTTCACTAAATGTAATATGTTTTGTTTTCTTGTTTTTAATATATGAAAAATTACTTTATTTAGTAAAAACAACTTTTTGGTTTAAAAAAATTAATTACAGAAACCAAATCTAACATGTGTCATGGAGACTGCACAGGAAGCAGCCTGAAGGAGGGAAATGAGAAGAAGAGCAACTGGCAGCTTTTAACATGAATTGAGACTGTTAGGCTCAACGTTTATGTACCGGATATTCAAGGTATATATCTCAAGGGAAATAGGTATAATTGTAGCTACATATTATTCCTTCAGATTATATCAGTTTGATAGTTTTCAACATGTTTTTGGCAATATAAATCAAGTTAATTGCAAATTATCTTGATTTCAACTTGCATGGTAAAGTTGGTATAAAATTTAAAATAATTGATTCTGAATGGATAGTTTTCCTTTATTTCGTTTGAAAATTATCTGATGCAGCCATAGAGCAGAGAAAACAGGTTCATTAAATTTTTTTAACAAATTGATAAAGGAAAGACAAACGTTTCTATTATTTTTTTAAAAGATGATTTATTGACCAAAGCTTTTTCTGGGGACATGTAATCACACTTTTAAAAATGGGACCATACAGTTTCAGTGATAAGTATCAATTTTCCTTTTCCCCCTTCTCTTCACAGGATGAGAATACAAACATACCTGTAGTGGAGATACATCTAATCTATAGATTTTGTGATTATCATGTGCATTATAAATGAAATGACAATAAAAGTAGCAATGACTATCCCGCACATATC
>NC_088366.1:39798368-39818368 GCF_034508935.2 Berghia stephanieae
CACTGATTTAAAGTTGTGTTAATCAGTAATTTGATTAACGGGACACATGAAAAATAATGTAAGATATGTATCATGAGAGCATAATAATCAATGCATATAAATACTAAATAGAACTATCGTGTATTAGCGATAGCGCATGAGTAAATGTAATTTGTGTAAGGTACTTCATTCATTTGGAAGGCATGCATATATACAATTATATATATATATATACATATATATATATATATATATATATATATATATATATATATATATATATATATATATATATATAAAGTTAGTGAATGAATGTTTTATTATAACACGAGTTATCAATCACTGTTAATAACACGAGTTATTGGTGCCTGTTATTTTTGGTTGTCTCTACTTACAGCCAGGCGAAACACAATATTAATTATCACTCCTACACACTCTGGTTTAAGTGGCATTAATTAATTTTAACACAATGTATGTTTATCACCCACCCTCATTCGCACGTGTTTCTCGTTATGAAGAAATTTTGAGTTCCCTGTAGAAGTAGTGAGCTCTAAACAGATTAAATGGGAGAGAGCGATATTGATCACTGTAATAGTTTATTATATGTGTTTCTCTCGGGAGTTTGTGAATCACAAGGAACAAACAATATTCCAGGATTTGGCCTTGTCTGGTTTACTATTGGTTATTTTCTTTAGACCAATCGTGTTCTGTGTGCCATTGCTGTTGTGTCTGTAATCTTGTGAATTCCCAAATAGGTCGGTTATGTGTGCCCGTTACAATAACGGTCAAACACATGGCCCATCTCGCCCAGCACCAGGGTGTGAATTGAAGCAGTTTCAATGCTATAACACATGGTCTTTTTAAGGGCGATAACGATTAACACATGGCGACGCTGTGATAGTAGGAATTGAGAATATGTATTGATTTTTTACAAGTCTGGAAAAGTTGAGGGCGATTGAAATATATCACTACACTGACAAAGATTTTGTTGTTTCCAAGCGTAATTTTTATTTCATCGATTACAATTTGGTCGAGGCTGATCAATTCGAAGTCGTCAGCGCAAGCGAATTCTGACGGAAGTTATTTTCAAATTAAATATGGTTTGTGCTATAGGTAGTAGCTTTCTTACATCTCTTGGTGCATTTCCATATAAACAATTGGGCTCAAACTATCTCCTTAAGGTGTGCCAATGTTGCAAAGGAATGGGTTTTCGAGTGAGCACCCATGGATTATTGTTTTTACCCAAGTTTTGCTCAGCAGAAATCGGAACTCGTCTTTCATAACGATAATTTCCATGATCTTTAGAAGGGCATGTCGGTCGACTGTGTCAAAAGCTGTGGACATATCGATTCCTGTCATAGTGATGTTGTCCTTTTCTGCTAAGTATTTCGCACAAGTCATATATGTGTCCATACAACAAGTACAGAACTTCTGTCTTGGTGGAAGCCACTTTGATAAAATAGCACTTATTATAGCACTTACTTACTTACATACTTAGGCCGCCCCTTGGGGCGCCCAACATGAGCCACAAGTCTTCGCCATTCTGTCCTGTCCTCCATAAGCGTACGCAGCTCCCGGGTGTTGTCCATTCCTGTGTCATCTAGCAGACAGTCAATGTAGGTTTTATTTTGCCTGCCTCTGCTTCTGGTTCGCTCAGGTGGTTCCCATAGAACAAGACTGCTTGCAATCTCCTCCTTGTGTCTCCAGCAGTGCCCCGCAAGTCTCAGTCTCTCTTTTGGATCTTCGAGGTCACTGGGGGAAGGTCATTGTAGAGCTCTTCATTTGTTATGTGCTCTTTCCAGCTTACATTGAGGGCCATCCTCAGCATACGGGTGTAGCAGCCGTCCAGTTGCTTCTCCAGGGCTTTTGTAAGAGTCCATGTCGCTGCTCCATATAGAAGCACTGACTCTACTGTTGACAGGAACAGTCTCTTCTTTATTTCCCTCTGTAGGTTTGAACTCCAGATTTTCCTGAGTTTGTGACAGGCACTCCAAGCCAATGCTTTTCTGACAGAAATATCAGAGGAACTGCTTTGGGTCCAACCTCCTAGGTACTTGAAGTTGTCAACTTCCTTCAGCTATTCTCCATTCTTTGCTTGTATGCTAATTGGCCTTTCTTGGTTGTAGGTTTGGAATACTGTCTTCTTAGCATTACAGCATAGTCCTACTCGTTCAGCCTCAGTTTCAAGTCTGTTGAGGACTTCTTGTGCCTGGTCCATCTCCTCGTTCAGTAGAGCCAGATCATCTGCGAAATCTAGATCCGTGACAATCATAGCTGGATTGCGCCTACTTCTTTGTCTATGTAGCGTGAAGCCCAGCTCGTTCTCCATGCCAGCGTAGGTCTTTCTCATCACATAGTCCAGGACAATTGCAAAGAGATATGGGGCTAATGTATCACCTTGAAGCACCCCTGCTTTGATCTCAAACAGCTCAGTTTCACCATCTGGAGAGATAACCTTTGCCCGTGTGTTCTCATACATTCTTTTAATAGCAGAGAGAAGTTTAGGAGGTATACTATATGCTTTTAAGATTTTCATCATGGTAGGGCGATGTATCGAGTCAAAGGCCTTCTTAAAGTCTACGTATAGAATGATTGCCTTCTTGTTGTGACTTTTTACTCCTTCTATTAACCTTCTCAATGCCAGGAGGTGAGCAGTCGTGGATCTTCCTGGTCTGAAGCCGTTTTGACAAGGACGTAGATGAGGGTCTATCTCTGGCTGGACTCTGTTGAGGATCATCTTATTGGCGAGTTTGGCAGCTATAGCGGCAAGGCTGATTCCCCTGTAGTTGGAGGTATCACTTAGGTCTCCTCCCTTTGCGACTGGAATCAGATCAATTTCCGACCACTGATTTGGTTTTTCATTCTTGTTTAGTAATCCATTTGTAAACTCCAACAGGATATCATCTAAGTCACAGTACTTCCATACTTAAGGCGGGATGTCATCGGGCCCGGATTGTTTTCCATCACTGAGAGACTTTTTGGCCTTCCTTATTTCATCCACTGTAAAGTCACTCTCGTCTATACAGATATCTTGCAGAATTGGTTCTAGGTCTACGTCATCGTCCGTTGCTCTGACTGGATCTTCTCCCAGAAGTGTTTGGAAGTGTGAAAACCATTTCTGTCTTCTTTCTTCTTTTGTTTTACCCCTGAGGATCCCTTGTCGACTTGCTTTCCTACCAGTTATTCTATTTATCAGTTTCCAGCTTTCACCATGTTTGCTTCTCTCGTCGGCTTTCTCCACTTCCTGGATGAGATTATCTAGCTCTCGTTCTTCTATATCCCTATAGACAGTTTGTATTTCATAACGATAATTTCCATGATCTTTAGAAGGGCATGTCGGTCGACTGTGTCAAAAGCTGTGGACATATCGATTCCTGTCATAGTGATGTTGTCCTTTTCTGCTAAGTATTTCGCACAAGTCATATATGTGTCCATACAACAAGTACAGAACTTCTGTCTTGGTGGAAGCCACTTTGATAAAATAGCACTTATTATAGCACTTTACCCCGTCTAAACAGGCACCGAGCGCTTTACATTGATATCAAATTGAAATACCATCATCATCATCATCAAGTGCCAGGCCTGTTGCAGACATCGGCGATCATGTCCCTCCAACCATATCTGTCCTCAGATCTTCTCAATAGCTCGATTCCTGTTCCTCCTCCACCAATCCATCCGTTCAGATTGTCAATGTAATCTATCCTCTGTCTCCCTCTTCTTTTCTTCCTAGCAACTTTACCCGTAAGTACAATCTTTTCAATTCCGTTTTTTCTGTAAATATGGCCGAGAAATTTTAACTGTCTTTTTTGATGGTGTTTACCAAAGTTGGCCTTACTCCAATTTCTTTTAATACCTCCTCGTTTTTTATTTTATCTTTCCATGAGATTCTAAGAATGCGTCTATAAAATCAGTTATTCTACTTTCACATTCTTTGTTAAGCTTCCAACACTCGCTGCCATAAAGAAGCACAGACCACACGTATGATTTCATTACTCGGAGTTTTGTTGCCATCTCAATGTTGTGGTTGTTCATGATTTGCTTTAATTGATTATATGTGTTCTTTTCTAAAGCAATTCTTCTTTTCATTTCATGGGTGGACCATCAGATGTAATAATGTATCCCAAATATGTAAAAACTTTCAACTCTCCTGATCTCTTCGTTTTGATAGGATAATTTGCAGGGTGGTTTAACATTTTTTCGCTCAAAACCATACATTCTGGGGTTTTTTCACATTGAGTTCTAACCCCGTGTTTTCGCTATGTTTGGTCACATTATCGAGTAGTTCTTGTAACTCTTTTTCTGATTCTGCGATTAGAGCAGTGTCATCCGCATATCTTAGATTGTTGATGATATGTTCCCCTATATTCACTCCTGCCTTCAGCTGTATTTTACGTAGAATGAACTCGCTGTTGGTGTTAAAAAGGTCAGGAAGGAGATAGGACAAATCCTTGCCTAACACCTTGCTGTATGTGTGTGTACTCGCTGACCTCAATATCAATTCGAGCAGCCGCTTTTTGATCCCAGTAAATATTTCTAACGAGTCGAATGTCTTTGCAATCTATATCCAACTTCTGTAGAATGTCAATAACTCTTTCATGTTTTACACGGTCAAAGACCTTTTTGTAATCAATAAAACATATATACACATCTTTTTGCATTTCAAGATAGCGATCTATTAATGTAGTTTAATGTGAAAACAGCATTGCTTGTCTCGCTATCTGATCTTCCAAATTGAAGATTACTGATTTCTGGTCTGATCAGGGTAGCGGGGCAGCTTGTCTGTCAAAGGATAGTAAGGCGATCCTTCCCTTCGTTAGCCTGTGGTAGACCCTTGGGCAAGGTCGAGTAACCACTTTACCTCCCTACCAGGGTTACATGAAGTCACGGCAGGCAGGTGATGGATAGGAGAGGGGAGCAGCCAGGAGAGTCCATGGAACTGGTCAACTCTCCACAGCGTCAGGCAGAGGATACCATTAGGTACAATAGCTGAGGCTAACCGCCCAGTATGGGAACTGCCCTCACAGATAGTAATTGCAGCCTACTGTGAGTAAAATCTGCAAGGTGATCTGCAATCACAAAACATACTATGTCCTCCCAACAGCGTGCATGGGGATCAGCACTGTGGTGCGATCACCTCGCTCGGTAGGGAACACCATGCGCAGCAGGTTGTTCCAGACCGTCATCAAGCTACTGCTTGCAACTTCATTAAAAAAGTAGTGTAACTGTTGCTGCTTGAAGCTCGAAGAAATAAATAATAACGTGAAGTTGAATGTAAGCTTCAATTTAATTACAAAAACAGATCAAATGAACGTTTCGGGTTTCCCCTTTATCAACAAAACAGAATGATTGAAACACCACAGATGAATGAGATGTGGTAGTGGCGTAGTTAAGATGAATAAACAAAACATTGGTTGGCAGGAAATATTATGCTCCTTTGTAAGGCAGCACGAATTAAAATAGAATCCTAGATATTTCTAAAAAGTGTGCAATTAATTAAGTGAAAAGAGGGGAGGCGGGGAGGAACTGTGTAATGCAGTTTAGAAAGTGAAATATAAAATGAAATATAAAAACGTGTAGACTATTGTTGGAAAAGAAATATAATGGAATTGAAAATAGATACCAAAAAAATATATAAAATAATAAATAATAATAATAAATAAGGGATGTCGGTATAAGTATAATCATTAGTGGCAGCAGCAGTAGCAGAAGGAACAGTAAGTACTTGTATTATTATTATTATAATTATAATAATAATAATAATAATAATAATAATAATAATAATAATTATTATTATTATTATTATTATTATTATTATTATTATTATTATTATTATTATTATTATTATTATTATTATTATTATTATTATCATAAGTTGTAGCAGCAGCAGCAGCAGCAGCAGTAGTAGTAGTAGTAGTAGTAGTAGTAGTAGTAGTAGTAGTAGTGGTGGTAGTAGTAGTAGTAGTAGTAGTAGTAGTAGTAGTAGTAGTAGTAGTAGTAGTAGTAGTAGTAGTAGTAGTAGTAGTAGTAGTAGTGGTAGTAGTTGTTGTAGTCAATGTTGTAATGATACTGAGATATAATAAAAGGATAAAAGGAAATGACGATGGATGGCCGGGGGGGGGGGGGGGGGGGGCAAGAGACAAAGGTAGTATAATATTTAAATTAGGTCCATTCTCGAGTTCATGCCGTGAGGTGAAAGGGTGTTCAGTTTTAGTACCCGTTCTGCCTCCCTATATTTTCCATGTTGTTTAGTGGTGTGACAGAACTGAAGGACGGCAACTTGGATGCCGTGCAATCCTCGATGACTGGACCCATTGAAGTGGTGGGCGACAGGTTTGTCCTCGTCGTTTTCAATAGACCGCAGATGTTGTCCAAACCTGTCGCTTATTGGCAGTTTCTCCCACGTATGTCTTATGGCAACGTTTGCAGATTATAGCGTAAATTAGGTTACGATCCTTGCAGGTGAATGAGTGTCGGATGTACCACACTTTATCCGGGAATTTGATTGAATTTTCCACGAATAAGTATGGGCATGTCCTGCATCTGCAACGTCCACAAGGCTCTGCCTTGCGTTGATTACGGGCCATATCCATCGTCAAGCGGCTCCTAACTAGTATGTCCTCAAATTGCGGTCACGTCTGTAGGCGATTAGAGGCGGTTTGTTGAATATATCCCTCGTTTCTACATGCTCCCGAAGAATCTGACGGTGGTTGGTTTTTAAGATTTTGATGACTTCCTTGTTTTGTGGATGATTGGTGATGACTAGGATGGGTCTGTCTGTTTTGCTGTCACTGTTGTCAACTGGTTTCACGGTAGCTTCCCTAGGGATGTTTTGGATTTTGTCAACCGCTTGTTTTAATATGGATTCAGGATAATGGCGGTTGCGGAAAAAGTCAAGCATTTTATCCTTTTCTACCGTGAAGTCCTCATCATTCTGGCAGATACGTCTTAGTCTTAGTAGCTGTGAAAATGGAATTGAATCCTTGCATTTGGTGGGATGTGAGGAAGGGTAGAGAAGGTAGCTGTGACTGTCCGTTTCCTTGTAGTGGATAGACGTCTTGAGTCCACTTTGGGTGAGGGAAACTGCGATGTCCAGGAAGGCTACGTGAGTGGTGGATATCTTATGAGTGTACTTTAGTGCTGGATGGAAGTTGTTGAGGGCAGTGATGAATTTGTTGAGTTGCATTTTAGTCATGTTGGTAACGCCGATGCAATCGTCGATATATCTTTTATAAAAAGCTGGTTGGTGGCCGTCGTATTGGGAGAAAAAATTAAACTCGAGGTGGCCCATGAATAAATAAATTGGCGTACGATGGTCCCATTTTGGTGCCCATGGCCACTCCCGAGATCTGATGTAAAAATTGGCCGTTGAATTCAAAAGAGTTGAGAGTCAAGACGAAGTCTGTAAGTCGAATGATAGCATCGGCGTTGAATTCGGGTAATGGGTGTTTGTCGATGAAGTATTGGATGGCTTGTAATCCGTCTTGATGGGGATGGAGGTGTAGAGGCTATGGACATCCATTGTAAATATGTATCTATTGTCGGGTTGTGTGAAGCTGATGTCGCGGAATAGATGAATGGCGTGATTGGTATCTTTAATATATGTGGGAAGATTGATGACGATTTTTTGAAGATGTTACAAAGGAGCATAATATTTCCTGCCAACCAATGTTTTGTTTATTCATCTTAACTACGCCACTACCACATCATCTCATTCATCTGTGGTGTTTCAATCATCCTATTTTGTTGATAAAGGGGAAACCCGAAACGTTCATTTGATCTGTTTTTGTAATTAAATTGAAGCTTACATTCAACTTCACGTTATTATTTATTTAAAAAGTAGGAACTTGGAACGTGCGATCAATATTCCAAGCTGGAAAATTGGAAAACGTTCTACAAGAAATGAACCGAATGGCAATTAATATCTTAGGGATTTCAGAAATGAGATGGAAGGGAGCTTGTTCCATGATCTGTAATGGATGTAAAGTATTCTACTCTGGTGGTGAAACTCACGAACACGGAGTCGGTATTATATTCGATCCGGAAACATCATAAATGTTGAAAGGCCATGAATATATTTCCAACAGAATCATTGCGATAAAATTGCAAGGGAAGCCTTTTGACGTGGATATAATCCAGGCGGATGCTCCAACAACAAGTCATACCGATGAAGAAATAGAAGAGTTTTACGAAGACCTAGAGAAAGCCTGGCAACTATTTGGATCTCAAGACATCAAGGTTGTAATCGGAGATTTTAATGCCAAAGTTGGAGACAGAAAAATTGAAGATGTTGCTGGAGCACATGGTTTAGGGCAGATCAATGAAAGAGGAGAGATGCTAATAGAATGGTGCAAAACGCATGACATGTTCATCAGCAACACATGGTTTGATAATCACCCAAAGTAGGAAATGGACTTGGATGAGCCCTGGAGACCAGACCATTAATCTGATTGATTACATTATCGTACAGAAACGATTCAGAAATGCCTGGGGCAGACTGCAACAGTGATCATATACCAGTGGTAGGTAGAATAAAATTAAAGATGAAAAAACTCAAAAGATCTAAAACACAAACAAAATTTAACATTGAATATCTAAACACCAATGACAAACTAAAAGAACAGTTTTCTGTATCTGTAAAAAATAGGTATGATGTACTTAGTAATACATCACAGTTGGAAGAAAAATATCTCGCATTCAGGAACTCTATCACTGACTCACTCGAGGAACACATTCCTAAAGTAACTAAGAAGAAACAAAAGAAATGGATAACACAAGAAATATTGGATCTGATGGAAAGGAGGAGATGTGTTAAGGGAAATGAGGCAATGTCTAAAAGCATAAATAAAGAAATAAAGAAAAGATGTAATGAGGCAAAGGAAGTCTGGCTGAATGAGCAATGTGAACAAATAGAAAGACCCAAAAACCTTCTACAACACGATCAAAGAAGTGAACAGGAAGAATAAATGTACACAAACAGGCTGCATTAAGGCTAAAGATGGTACAGTGCTGATGAATGAAAACAGCTTATTACAACGTTGGTCGGAATACATCGAGCGGAGCTGTTCCATGATAAAAGAGGGAACAAACCGCAAATCCATAACTTCATAGAAGGACCACCTATCTTAAAAGCTGACGTGGAGAATGCACTCAGAAAGATGAAGAGGGGGAAAGCACCTGGACCTGACAATATTCATGTAGAATTGATTGAAGCACTTGGAGATTGGGGTATAGATAAATTAACTGAAATGGTGAATTTAATTTACGATTCTGGGGAGATACCCAGTGAAATGAGCAAATCAATATTCATAATGTTACCAAAGAAACCGGGAGCCAACGAATGTGAACTTCATAGAACAATTAGTTTAATGAGTCGTATTACAAAAATCTTGCTTCGTATCTTGATGGAGAGAATGAGGAAATTGAAATAAAGAAATACACAAACAATCAGATCGTTAATTAATTACATTTGAAACAAGTCGAGTTGTTTAAAATTTAATGGACGAGGATGACCAATGGGATGCTGGCAGGGAATTCCAACATTGAGGGGTGTCAAATTGAAACGATTGAGTGTCAACCTTACGAAGTACCTTTGGCCTCACCAATTTGAGTTTCTCATCACTCTATCTCAAGGGTCTTCTTGGAGAATATACCTTTAAAAGTTTGTTAATATACAACGGGACCTACTGTAACAATAATAATAATAATAATAATAATAATAATAATAATAATAATAATAATAACAATAATAATAATAATAATAATAATAATAATAATAATAATAATAACAATAATAATAATAATAATAATGGGACAGTGTGCCTCAGCGGTACGGTCTTTACTTCGTACCCGAAAGGTACCGTTCGATCACCCGCCGCTCAACTGTGTGGCCTTGATTGAACAAGTCAACTCGCCCTAGCTCAAACTGTGGCGCTGGAATAGACCCAAGAGAAATATTTCGCCAGTGGGATGAATAAAGGGAACTTTTAAAAAATAAATTAATTAATTGATAATAATAATAATAATAATAATAATAATAATAATAATAATAATAATAATAATAATAATAATAATAATGATGATGATGATGATGATGATGATGATGATGATGATGATGATGATGATGATGGTGATGATGATGATGATGATGATGATGATGATGATGATGATGATGATGATGATGATAATAATAATAATAATAATAATAATAATAATAATAATAATAATAAAGCGCATGGTATTCATGAGGCTCTTGGCGCTTTACATAATAATAATAATAATAATAATAATAATAATAATAATAATAATAATAATAATAATAATAATAATAATAATAATAATAGATCTTTATTGTCCATAAATATGGCAATTTGTCATTTAGTTACACTTGTTATAATGTTAAACGATAACTGTAAGATTGAACAGATATTTCACTCCTACTTATTTTCTCTCTCTCTCTCTCTCTCTCTCTCTCTCTCTCTCTCTCTCTCTCTCTCTCTCTCTCTCTCTCTTCCTCTCTTTCTTTCACACGTGCGATATACACAACATAAACATATTCATTTCGTTTTCAATTTGTTACGATTGTGGCAATTCGACACCAAAAATTATCATCATTATCAATTGGTCAGTTAATCTTACATTAAATAAATTAATCAGTTAATCAGTCAACGAATCAATCCTTGGTTTTTCTGTACCATATGAAATATTCAAAATTTTTATTGCTGATGGAACGAACGTTGATTTATACTTGTTAGTTCTACATTTAATCTGACAAAACCTTCTCCCAGATGGTAAAAGACTAAATTCATGGTATAAAATATGTTTTTTATTGTTGGTAATTGAGAATGCTTTCCTTTCTATTGCTTTTCCATGAATTCTTTCTACTCCATCAAGAGGATGGTTTATTATTTTTGATGCCTCTTTGATAGATTTTGAAATTTTTGATTTATCTTTAAGTCAGCATCCTCCAAACCATATTGTGCAGCCAAACGCAATTACACTTTTAATCAATGAGTCATAAACTCTTAACATAGTTTTCTTCCTTACTTGAAATGTTCTCAATAGGATTCAATAGTCGTACCGTCACTTCCTTCCTAATGACGTATGGTAACTTAGTAACACTGGCTCTAAACTATCAGAACAATGGCGGACGCCGTATGAAACATTTCTCCGGCGAGCTTAAAAGCGTATCCAGAGGAAAAAAAACCATCAATTTGATCATGTTTTGACTTTTACACATTCTGATCACAAGGCATATGAAAAGGGAATGAAAAGTTCTCGCCAGCATGAAGGATAAAAAGTAAAGATTTTCTTTGTTTAGAACCAAGATGGCCGCCGTTGCCGGGCGCGTGACATCAGACTACTGAATCCAATTTCCTTAGGATGTATAATCTTTGGGCAACTTTCTTAGATATTATATTAATATGTTGAGAGAAATTGAGGGAACTATCAATGGTTATTCCTAAATATTTAAAATAGTCAACTATCTCAACATCATCTTTACCGATCGCCACACACTTTAAGTCGTTTTTATTTTTTACACCAAACACCATCAACATCAACATAAAACAATAAAGAAAGTACACGACATAAAAAAGAGAATTGTTTTCAAGGATTTCTTGAACACAGACAATGATTTGGATTCCCGGATGTTCTGTGTAATGGTGTACATACGGACCAAAATGAGAAACGAATCTTATTCCCGCCTTTGTACGAATTCGTGGGACAGCCAAACGAGTGGTGTCAGTGGAGGAAGGCAAAGATCGGTTTGTTGGTAATTTCTTCGGGAGTTATGCGAGTTAGGGAGGGCAGTGTTTTCCAGACAACGATAAACTAGGATACATGCTTTGAATTTGACCCTTTTCTTAACCGACAGCCAGTGTAATCTTCGAAGGAGAGGTGTAGCAAAGTCAAACGTCCGCCTTCGAAAGACCAATCTCAATTGCTTTAAATCGTATTTATTAGATACACGACAAATTGTAGTTGTAAATAGTTTGAAGTCCGATCAAATTCCTTTGCAATGTGATGTCCCACAGTTCTTGGACCTGATGCCGTACTAGAAATGCCGAAAGTCATTTCTAAACGTTTTAACAGTAGGTCGTGATCGGTCGTGTCAAAAGCTGATGATAAATCAAGAAGGTTAAGAAGTGTGCAGGAACCTTTATAGATGATTTGAAGAAGATCATTTATAACCCGGACAAGGGCAGTTTCGGTCGAGTGGTTTTGTCTGTAGGCAGACTGAAAAATTTCTTCCATGGAATTTATTTTATGGTGAGCTAGAAGTTGTTTTAGGACTAGCCTTTCAAGAATATTTGATCAAAAAAGGTTATGACAGGATGATATTTTTTGTTTTGTTTGGCAAGATTAGCTTTATTAAATAAGCGTTTAACATATGCAATTTTATAGATATCAGACACGACACCCAGTTTAATTGACTTATTTATGATGAGAGAGATGGACGGTATTAATTCGTTTATGGATAATTTAAAATGTCGGATCTAACTCATAACTTTTCGAAGCAGCTGAGAGAATAGTCTTTGACTTCACTCCCGCTGACTTCAACAAACTGTGAGAGACCGTCATCCGAAAACATTTCAAAGTTTGTATCTAAAGGATACGTTTCTATTTCATTTCTGATCAATTCAATTTTTTCTTTGAAATATTGGCCAAAACAGATGGAAATGTTGTAAGAAAATGTTTTTGATTTTCTTTACCTAGTAGTTCATTTGAAATCCGAAAAAAGTCCTTTGATGATTTTAACAGTCGAAAATTTCATATCATAACAGCGTTGTAAAGATTTATAAGAAAGTGAAGGTCTTGAAGGAGGCAGGTTGCTGAAGAGAATTTAGATTGTTTTAAAACAAGCCTAGCGGCATTATTCTGTACAACTTGAAGGCTATCTGTTTTTTCTTTTGTCACATTTACCAGTAATGAATTCCAATAGTCTAATTTTGAAAGTACAAAGGAATTTATCAAAACTTCTGCTATTTTTGTTTGGATAAGGTTTCCTATTTTACTAATTCTTCTGATGTGAAGGTATATTGTTTTAATAATATTATTGATCTGACTGGACATTGAAAAATCAGAGTCAATCAACGCCTCAAGGTTTTTTTATGCTTTTAGAAAAAGAAATAAAGTGATCTTATCTCTGAAAGAAAGCCCCTCAACATTTGCCATTTTAAGGATATTTTTCCTACCACAGATTAATATTTCTGTCTTTTTATCAGTCAACATTATTTTGTTTCTATCCATCCAATCTGTAACTTCAGTTAACGACGGGAAACCGTCCAATCAAACTTTCAATATCATTACATGGAGAAGAACTAAATATTTGAGTATCATCTGCTTAGAATTGATTTAAAAGATCACATTTCTTAATATTTCACAGTTGCTGCATATAAGTAAAAAGGAGCGAGCCCTGGGGAAGACCAAATTTCTAATGAAACATATCGGATTTAGAGTAAGATACAATCGGAACCAGCGCAATGCAATGTCATTTATACCAACATTTCTCTCAAGAGGGCTGAGCAGTATATCGTGGTCACTAGTGTCAAATGCCGCAAATAAATCCAAAAGTTCAGCGTATTTTCGTCTACATTCCGAGTTAGATTATTTAATACTCGAAGAAGGGCAGTCTCTGTGCTGTGGTGCTCCTTGGTGTTTTAGCTGTTTTAACGTTATCATTATTCCAAGGAGCGTACGTTCGTTTTGATATAAGTCGAGTTTTGACGGGTGCATGGCTATCTAAAACTTCTCTTACGCACTTATTCCGCGATTCTGTTGTCAATAGGTCGTTATTTGAAAGGAAGCTTTTAATATAGTAAGTTTAACGATATTTATATTCTTCAAGACCCTTGATATTAACAAGGTGATGGTCAGAAAAAGGGACTTAATGACATTTGTAAAAATCTGTGATAAAATGATATTTACCACTATAACACAATCCATTATATGACCTACTCTCTGCAGTGTTATATTACGTATTTTAGATAATTCAGTCATGTCACAACTATGGGGTGTCAGGTTGCCTGTTCATCCATTCAAGCATGTTATTGAATTCGGACCACACTTGTGGAATGGATATTTTATTTTTGATATTAGCATGCGGTCTATAACAATAATAATAAATAATACATGGCATTTATATAGCGCTTTATCCCGTTGCCACAGGCTCTAAGCGCTTTACATATATAAAACAAAACATATTCCAGTAAGACAAGTTTGATAGAAAAGTGATATGAATTCAATTTAACAACAGAATATGATAATAGTATTGCAACAGCATGACGTAAAAAGATAAAACTTTAAGCGAGATTAGAAAGTTGTCAACGAATCCGAGCATCTCGTGTGTGATGGGAGAGAGTTCCAAAAAATGGGGGGCCTAAAACTGAAAAGATTGTTCACCTATTTTACGCAATGGCTTAGGTTTGACAAGGATTGATTGGTCAAGTTTCTATTGGGGACATAAATGTTTAGAAGGACTTTAATATAGGAGGGACTGTTGGTTTCTAAATGATTTGTAGACAACAGTACAAATCTTATAGGCAACTCTTACTTTCCACAGGAAGCCACTGTAACTCACAGAGAAGGATAGTTGTTGACGGGTATTTTTGGCTATTGCGCACAATGAGTCTGTATGCGTTATTTTGAGCAACCTGAAGTTTACTCATTTTGTCTTTAGCTAAATTCATCCAAAGGGAGTTACAATAGTACAATTTAGATAAAACAAGGGAATGAATTAAAAGTTCTGCTACATGCTTCGGTATTAAATGACGAATATTGATTTGAGATGATTTTTTTTCATTTCTATGTACATAGATTGTATTGTTTTATTCACGTGGCTTGTCATGGAAAGATCTTTATCAATGATGACGCCAAGGTTTTTTTGCTTATTTGAAAATTCTATTGTGCTATTTCCGAGAGTAATAGGTGATTTAAATGCTTGTTTAAGGATACTCGGCCTTCCACACATTAAAATCTCATTTTTACTATCATTTGATTTTAACTTGTTATTGTAGATCCAAGATTTATTCTCATTAAAATAGCTCGAAATTCATTGTATTAAGAATTGTAAATTACTTCGGGGTACTAAATCATAAATTTGCGTATCATCTGCATGAAAATGATAACTCGGATTGAATCCGGATATCACACTAGAAAGGGGCTGCATATACACAGTAAAAAGGACAGGGCCAAGAACAGAGCCTTGTGGCACTCCAAAGTTTAGTAAAACGTGTTCTGATTGAACACCATTCACCACGACAGTCTGCCATGGATTTGTAAATATGGTGTAAACCATTTAAGGGCAATTCCTTTTACGCCGAACGTATTTTCTAGTCTTCTTAACAAAATGTCATGGTCAACTGAAAGCAACTGAAAGATCAAAAAGGCATAATACATTGATATTTTTAGCATTGGCATTATACAACAAGTCATTAAAGATTTTAACAAGCGTCGTTTCAGTACTGTGTTGCTGTTTGTAGGCTGACTGAAAGGGTTGTTCCAAACTGTTGTTCTTGAGATGAGATGATAATTGTGCCAGTACTACCTTCTCCAAAAGTTTTGACAAAAATGGTAAATTTGATACAGGACGATAATTGTTTAATATATTGTGGTCCAGTGATGGTTTCTTCAGAAGTGGTTTGACGAGGGCACTTTTAAAGCACGATGGAACTTCGCCAGTCAGTATGGATGTATTTAATGATTGATGTAATGGATGGTAATAATGTATCGACGGAGCTGGCCAAAAGCTGTGCCGGTAAGGGATCAAGGTCGCAGGATTAAATGGGGTCTATTTTTTATCACATCTTTTATAAAACTAGATGTTCAAAACAATTTCAGATATAATATGTAACCAGATGCATAGCTTCCATTGTAGTGGTCTTTTCATAAGGGCGGAAAAAATATTTTCTTTCATAATAATTGATATACCGCGCCATATTGGTTTTAATGTGGAAACGATAGTTATTTTATTGGAAGCAAGACTATCGTATGTCGAGATAGAATATTTTGAGGAAAATAGAACATAACTAAAACTGTCGTAACTCGAGTTAAGATAGTAGTTGTGCCATTATCACAGTTTCATACACGAATATTATATTGTGAGTTATGATACCTGAAATAAGTTCTAAGAGTCATAAGGTTGATGACTTCGGAGTTTATATCATTATTTAAGGCGAGAAACGGACTATAAAATAATCATAATTATATGTCACAACTGGACAGGATGCTCATTGTAAGAATGGGTAGTCTGACTTTTCTTTTTAAAATCGCTTTTCCACTTCTCCTACTCCTTCTCTACCCCGCTTTCTTACCAACTTTTATATTTTTCTACTTCTTTTCTTTTCCTCCTCCTCTTCTTCTTCTTCTTCTTCTTCTTCTTCTTCTTCTTCTTCTTCTTCTTCTTCTTCTTCTTCTTCTTCTTCTTCTTCTTCTTCTTCTTCTTCTTCTACTTCTTCTTCTTCTTCTTTTACTTCTTTCTTTCTTCTTCTTCTTCTTCTTCTTCTTCTTCTTCTTCTTCTTCTTCTTCTTCTTCTTCTTCTTCTTCTTCTTCTTCTTCTTTTTCTTCTTCTTCTTCTTCTCCTCCTCCTCCTCCTCCTCCTCCTTCTCTTTGTATTCCTCCTCCTCCTCGTCCTCCACCTCATCTCCTTCCATAGCAGCTCCACTTCTTCTTCTTTTTCTCCTCATTTGCCTTCAACTCATATTCCTCCTCTTCTTCTTCTTCTTCTTCTTCTTCTTCTTAATCTTCGTCTGTAGTTGATGGATCTACAGATACTCGTATGGGTCATTGTGTCCCATAGGTTCAATGAGTGTTCATGGACCCAAAGGCAGAATGGTTCTCTGGGACTCAAAATAAAATAGAGAAGGTCAGACCTTATCTGAATTCCAAATCAAGTGTGGGCTTCCTTTTCTACCATGGAAAAGTGCAAGTATGCGACGGCATTGCTAAAAGCAGATATATTTTACAAATTCTCCAAAAAAGAATCATATAACTGCCGCATGAGATCAGTGTTTTGGAATATCATGGGAATCTTATCGTATAGATCTGGTTCTGATATAGACGATCTGATTCTCTTCCTCCTTCAGATATATCCTGACAGCAAGAAACAAAACTACTCGTACTTGCAGACGACAACATAGTAAGAGTTGCATTGCCCAATAGCATTGGATTTTGATAAAATATGGTAATCTTCCACCCAAAAAATCTGATTGCCCTTATGTTTATCTATTATGAAATTGACAATGTAGACTTTTCAACAGAGATAGAATCTGAATAGTGCGATTCCAATTACCAAAGTTGAGAATGACCACTCTGAATCTTCAAATACCATCAATCTCCATCACCAATTGCTTATGCAATCTAATGGGCAAGATGGTCAACAAACGTCTGCAATTTAAGTTCTATTTGGAATACAGAGACTGTCAGGCTTCAAGTACGGCTTTAGGAAAGACACATGAAACATTGATAACCTTGTTCTACTGGGGACTTTAATTCATGATATCTTTGTATGCAAATCGTGATAATCATCAGTGATCTCATAGAGGAATTTCAACACAGTTTGGAAATTTGGAATCTTCAAGGACCATCACAAGTTCGGTAAGCAAAGAAACCTTCCTATTTTTGCCTGAGCATTTGTGAACAACTTACCTTTCCAGGTCAAAGAATGACTCATTCTTTTTAAATCATGCAATCAGTAAGAGGGAGTTCTTCAGTGGAGCGTCTACTGTCTTCGATTATTATATGAGATTTTAAAACAGTTGACTCAATCGTGAATGATACACCGTTTCTTATGTATTGATAACTTTTTGTGAGCTATTGAAGCATGGATAACATTTAGAGACAAATAGAACACTAATGTGCGGCTATGTTGTCCTGTGTTATGACATTCGCTTTTGGATCGGAAGGTCCTGGGTTCAAGCCTCGCTCGGCGGATAGTTGAGTCCTCGGAAAAGGCTCTTTACTAACATTCTCTCAACGTACTCAGGTGTAAAATGAGTACCTGGCCGTTACCAGCGTTGTCTTTGTCTAAAAAATTGTAATATCGCATAACAGGCGTCATGCCCCGTCCTACATGTTAAGTATTGCTTTTGACCAGGGACCTTTGTTCTCGTTAGACCAGAATTGTTTTTGATTGTTTTGTATTGCTCTTTGCTAAGTTGTCACTCTTTGTCAGTAGTCGTCACCCGCTACTTTATTGTTATAACTTGTTGTTATTTATAATAATTTCCACGATCGTCATTATTATTGGTATTTATTGTGTGAACTGATATACGTTTTCGCGCCTTTAATGAGTATTGGTAAACTGATTCAACATTCTTGGTCAGTTTCTCTCCAAACGTTGAAAATGAAGGTTGTAACCCTCTCAATTTTCATCTAGGCAGTTGTAACTGCATATTTAATATATTATTTCTATATATTCTTGGAAGTCTCGGGTTATAGCCCATGTTATTTCCTCTACTGGATTGTCCTCACATTTTCGAGAACTTAACGCACCAGAAATGTAAGTTTTTATTCCTAATTTCAGTTATTATGAGTCGTGTGTACATTGTCTTAAATATGTAGCCCCATTTGTTCGCAGAGTATACTCATATTCATTGTGTTAATAATCTGTTATCCTTCCATTTGTTCCATCCATATTTCATGAGATATGCTCGTTTTCATTGTATCAAATAATCGGTTCTCTTTTTCCTCACCAAACTGACCGAATGTCATTGACAATATGATGAGAGATCAGCTGTTGATCTAGGTTTGAGACCCTGATGCAGTCATTTAATCCGCTGAAGATTTAAAACGTTTCACTGGGATATGCATTACTGCAGAAATCATAGATTAGAACCTTAATATAAAAGATATGCATATAATCAAATATTTTAGCACTAATGTTTTGTACACATATAAATTATGATTTTGCTAACTTTCCATGGGTTTAGATGAACATCGAGAAACGAGCAACTGATGCTCATATATAATGATCCAAAGCGTCGTTTACAGCCTAAAAACACACAAACAAACAAACAAATTTTTGTTAAACAGTTTGACAATTCGTAACTATACAACAAACAATTTTTTTGTTAAACTGTTTGACACTTCTTTGTCAAAGAGGCTATCACAACTCTTTCTTACGATACATAGAGTTGAAGGGAAAAGTAAAAACTAGTTGTGAGACTAGCTTAAGACGAGTTACAAAAGTCTTATTTCCACACATTTTGAATCATTTAGACGTCTAGTTAAGATATTTTTTTCAAATTTGAAACACGTTTTTGCTTTTAATGGGATAGAAATGTCGATTTGATACAAGGTGCGCGGTATTCAACGCACAACATATCTCAATGCAAAACTATCGTAACTCGACTTACGATAATTTTGCAACCTACCCTCGAGGCGTTTTGTCTAAAAGTAGGTCGTAAATACTATCTGTTTTGTTCCGACATGACTGACAGCTCATATATAAAACATTCAATTTTTTTATTTTAGTGGAAGTTTTTAATTGCGTTGTCGTGTGTTGTTGATCTTGCTGTTGTTTACTGTTTTTGTCATATTGGAAATGATTTTGATATGATGAGGTGCGTTCTTGGTCACTGTGTTGTTTATTTATATTGTTGTCAGTGTTGGTGGGGTCTTGGGGAGAGGGGGGGGGGGGTGACGAGGGATAGCCCGATGACCAGTTTACGCCATATTTGGTCTTTGCTTTCGTCTTCCACCTTGGTTCCTATAAATAAATTGTTGGTGAAATCAGCCACTGTTTACAAACAGTTCACGGAAAATATTTTTTGATTGATACAAAAAATTATGTCGGGAATAAAATTATTAGAATTGATTGTAACAACATGTCGACAAAAATCCATTTCAAATATCCAGCAATAACGTAAAAATCACGTAGGCATGCTTCAATAAATGGCCTAATCTTGTTAAGATTGACAATCCTTTCTGATTATGTTAATTAAAGTAATTGGCCTCAGATTTTTGGGTGGACCTTTTGGTTTGCCGCGTTTTTGAATAGGTATTAAAATTCTCGTGTTGATGT
>NC_088366.1:39820868-39858368 GCF_034508935.2 Berghia stephanieae
TTTGTAACTGACTGAATTAATGTGATTCATCCGAACACAATTTATCTTTTATTTATTTGTTTGTTTTTGGTTCAATTTGTTTAAGTTTCATTGAAAATTTTATTGTCTTAAATATAGACCATGGACACCATTGTAGTCGGATCAGTCCAAAGTCAATATCACGTGATTTGATTCATCATGACAAAAGTAAGTTAAAACAGAAAAAGAACGAAATATTATTTATACCGTATGTATTGCTAATTTCCTCTTTCGAAATCTTTTGCGTTGACAGTATGAAGGCGGGTATCTTACATGCCATCATGTAATAGAGAGCGGGATGTTACCAGCACAAATTAGCTGAATTAGTCACCGTCCTTACAACGCCCACTTCTCGGCAAGAGGCCAGCTAGTCTAAAAAGCGTTCATGAAATCCGATTTTTAGGCACTTGCTCAGTTCCGTTTAGGCTTAAGACTAGCAAGTCATTTACTAAGTAAGTAAGTAGTAAGCTTCGCAGTCCGAATGCCGCTTGCCGAGAATTGTGTGATTCAATCATGGTCGATAAGTATAGCTACTCTCTCCATCCATGTTGTTAATTGTTTCCATTGGTCGCTGTCCTGGGACAGAGTTTTGAGGCTGTCAAGATCTTGTTTTGACTTTGGTACGGAGGGCACTGTAGTATTTCTTAGTTCTTCAGGGATTAATTCGGCCTCATCTGAATCCAGAAACTTCTGATATGTAGAGAGGTCTTGGTTCAGGGTAGTTACTATTGATGTTGGTGGTCTCCCTACATATTAGTTGCCATGAAGGAAATATTCTGTCATTGCAGTTTGGGCTAAGATGTTATCTTCTCGACGTAAGATGTGACCATGTAGCCTCCATCACTGTTCTTTTATTATTGTACTCAAGCGCTGGACCCTGGTTTTTTCATAGAGATCAGTATTTGTAATTTCTCTGGCCAATAGATTCCGATTACGCGACGTAATTGTTTGCGGTGGTATGAATCGAGACTTTCTAAGTTCTTTTTTTCTGAGGCCCCAGGTTCCACAATTATATGTCAATATCGGAATAATCAGTACTTCGTAAATCTGTATTCGTTTATTCTCACTGATTATGTTATTTATATTCCATAAATTTTGGAGTTGGTTGAATGCATTGGTGGCCAGCTGCTTTGGTTCTACATATAGTGTCGAAAGCTGAACTCATATCGATTCCAAGTATTGTAAATTCTTCCTTATATTTCTCCGTTCTGGCTTTCAGCCACCGATGGGCCCATACTATGTCTGCAGTTCTTCTATCTCTTCTAAACCCGCTTTGTGAAGGTGAAAGATAATCCTCTACCTTTTCTCTAGTTGTGTTGAGCGTGATTGTGATTAAAACTTTTCTTAGCGTGGATAGCAAAACGATTGGTCGCAAATTTTCTAAAGGGCCTTTCTTTTTATTTGGTTTGTTTAGCAAAATGAGTTTTCCACTTCCAAGATTGAGAACTTGTTTTGTCTTAAATATCTTATTATACATATCAGCTAGTATTTGCATCGTCAAGACATTTTAGTTCTTCTGCTCTAACGCCATCTAGACCTGGCGATCTGTTGTTATTGAGCTGCTGTATGGCTTCACTTATTTCTTGGGGCGTTATATGCATTTCAAGCTCTGAATTGGTCGAATCGAATGGTTCCATTTCTTGAATACTCTTGTATTTCTCTATATAGTACACGCTTATAGTGTTTATAATTTTTTCTTTATCACTACATAAGGTCTTATTACATTTATCGTTGATTATAAGTCTATTATGTGTTTTTTGTCGTTTAACTACACTAGTAAATTACTATATCTAGTCCTCGTTCATGAAAACGGGCCCTTGTGTGTAAATAGCCACTAGCTGCACTATACACACAAAAAACATAGCTCAGATATATTGCTTAATGCTCACAGCGCTTAAAATTAGGTGCAGGCTCCAATCTAAAGCTATACCATTTGGCCTTTAAACATTGATAAAACACAAACGTGTTTAATTGTATAATATGGTTTCATGAATTTTGATTTTTAAAATGTAGTTTATTTTACTAATATTTTGTGTGTTTATAAAAGGACAATGCAGACAACAGCTACTTATTTCTAGATGATTAACCATTTGATTATAATAGCGCTGACTGAAATTGAAATAATGTATAAAAATCGAACCGACAGAGCGATTAAAATCGATCATAGATTTGTCTGCGTTTGAAATGAGTTATTCAAAAACAAATTAAATTCTAATTCATGTCCGACAACTGCCAAAAGTGTGCAATTATTCTCAACAATTTCTTGATAACGTCTTCACCCCTAATAAATGTCAGTGATAAACCTCTTAGTTTTTGGTAAACTTTTAGCACAATAATTTCTTGAGCTTTCTAATAAAACATGCTGAAAATCATTGCTAGTGTTTAGTAACAATTGGTGATGAATAGAATTTCAAAAATGCGAAGATAAATAAAAAAATGTTTATCAAAGTTCTTAAATCCAACTTGTTCTTATTAAAAGTAAATGATAAAGAGCCACATATCATATACGGGGATTGTCCTAAGAAAAACCGGAAAATGACCATAGATTCAATATATTTGGATTGATTCTCGTCTTTTTAAAAGCAGTGGTCACCGTGATCACTACTTTATTTTTGAATGTGATCACCGTTGTGATCAATGCATTTTTTCCAACGTTGTGTCGCGATCAGTAGGAGAATGGCAAGTCACCTGGTAACTCTCTCATAGTATTTATAGATATTTATACCGTTTTTCATCCGCTCTCTTTTTTATTATTCAATTTAATGTAATGTTTCATATCTGTTTCGTATATGTCGCCGTGAGCCAATTGCACTGCAAATTATTTGCCCAATTGTGGCGGTAAGAGTGAGTTGGTAGCCGCAGGCAATGGTCAGGCATACGCTTGTGAAAAGGTTTTTTGTTTGGTCTTGGTTATGCACCCACGAACAGGTGGGTAGATAGACAGATCTGCGAAGATATAGGCACAAAACTTTGACTGGGTGAAAATTTCATTCTTCCCTTTATGAGTAGTGATATTGAAAGGATTTCAATTAACAACCACTTCACAACATCACTGATCTCATCTTAATGATTTTACTAACGGGTTACAATTATGTTTGTGGGATGGGAAAACAAGTAGGCAAATAAGAGAGCACAAGAATATAATATGTATTATATATACATAATATTACTATTGCGCAACATTTACATTACGATAGTACATTTGCAAAATGTAATTCATTCATTTGAAAGGCATACAAACATATACATATTATATATTTTATATATATATATATATATATATATATATATATATATATATATATATATAGACTCACCAACAATGTAGTGCTAGAAAGAGCAAACTCCCTCAGTATGCATCTCATGCTCTGCCAGTGACGTTTGCGATGGCTTGGTCACGTACACAGGATGGACGATGGACGCATACCTAGGACTTCATATACTATAGATGTCGCTGACGCATACCCAAAGACATCATGTAGGCCTACAGTGAACTAGCTTCTGGACGGCGACCAACTGGTCGTCCAGCTCTGCAATTCTATGTCTGCAAACGAGACATGGAACTGACAGGCATCGGCTCAAACACATGGAAATCGCTTGCTGACGACCGCAGCGGCTGGAGATATGCGGTGATGGAGGGAGTGAAGAGAGATGAGGAGTGGAGAAAGAAGAAGTTTGAGGAGAGAAGAGCAAGGAGGAAAGAGAGGCAGCAGATCCAAACACCAAACACACAGTCAAACTACGTGCGCAACAACTGTGGTAGAGACTGCCATGCAAGGATTGGTCTGCTGAGTCACACCCGTCGCTGCTCTCAACATTAGACCCAAGCCATACAGGGCGCAAACCATCGTCTCTTGATATATATATATATATATATATATATATATATATATATATATATATATATATATATATATATATATATATATATATATATATATATATATATATATATTAGTAAAAAGCCCGCAATTTCGCGGGGAAATAACTATTTTCATTCGATATTGCCAGAATCATTTTCTTGATTAGCTTGATTACGATTAGATGCACATTTTAATCGATGTGCTTGTCGTCGCTGCCATGCTTTATTCGGCATGATTTTAGTTTACCACGCTTTACTTGGGAGTGCTTTGCACTACCTTCAATACTTCACAAATTAAAATGGCGGCCCAGAATCAAAACAATGGTCAAATTAGGACATTTTAAACTTTCACAAATCTGTCAAGGTTTGTTCTAGAGTTTTTTAAAACGCTTTTATATGATGACAAATTGAATAAATAAACGCCTGACAATAGATCAACGGTGAAAATACAAATTGAATGAATACTGGGGATGTAGGAGCTTTCGGAATGTCTCCCCTTTACTTAACTTATGTGAGGTCAAATGAAAATCTGAAGCGGACGCGATAAATATCAAGTCCCCGAATCTGTCTACTTTTGGTTTGTTCGGGCTAGAAGCTAGACCGAACCAATTGACAGTTTGCCGACAACGTTTAACTAAATATTTCCCAGGGCAATAATTATCACATCGATCGCATAAAAACGACAGTAATATCAGCAGTAATATCAGTTGATGTTGTTAATCGGTGAAACTTGTTTAAAATTTCTGTAAATCCGAATACCGTTATGTGATCAAGTGAATTATATCACTATGAATGCCACGATTTGCTGAAAAATGCCAATCTGACAGTTCCTAGCAAACAGCCCCCCCCCCCTCTTGCTCAGGAATTTCTCTACTTGATGGACCCCCCCCCCCTTTTTTTTTTTTTCTTCCACGCAACCACATTCCAAAACACACATGCACACACAAATATAGATAGTATGCGCTTGGCTAAGAAGCTCATAACATTGCCATCCGGAAGTATAACGGACCAACACACAAAACTGTGTGTATCCATGAACGTTTATAGTCGAGTTAATACAGTTCAGTGAGCATTACTCATAAACGCGGATGGCAAAAAGAATAACAAAGACCTGAGTGACGTCATCTTCGAACTATCTATACACCACACACACACGCACACACATAAACATACACGCAATGAGAACACACTACTACTACATAACAACACTGATCACCGCTAAATCAACACAACGGAAGTAAGGACTCTACTGGACAGATAGAGCTGAGGGTGTGGCCATGAGTGTGTTAGTGTCTTCGGTACATTTTTTATGATATCTGTTTGACTTAACGAACTTTCAAACTGAATTTTTTAATTCAGAAAAGTGAGTGGAGCAGGCACTTATGTTGGTAACAACAAGAGATGAAGTGAGTAGAAAAGTGCCAGAAGACAATAGAGATTACTTTTCTGAATCAAAAATTCACCCCATATACCGGAGCATACTCAATGTCTCAATCGTTTCTATGTTATATGTTTGTGTTGAGAATATTGGCTATGAAGCTTAACTGCTGGCCAGGTAACTTCGCGATGGTTGTGTGGCGAACCCGCGGTCTCCAGAAGTCGGTGAGAGAGAGCTCTAGAAATGACCTGAGTTTGATAAGAATATTATAGTGTTCGTGGATAGCTCATACGGTAGAGTCACGCTCTCACCGGCCAGGCGGAGTTGTACCAATAAGGTCGCAGGTTCAAACCCCACCACCGCCGCGAAAATTTTTATTCTCTATTGTCTTCTGGCACTTTTCTACTCACTTCATCTCTTGTTGTTACCAACATAAGTGCCTGCTCCACTCACGTTTCTGAATTAAAAAATTTATCCTATTTATTTTCAATGTCCCGTAGTTGCTGTGCAAAGCGATTTCCCAATCTGTACCCCGTCTCGCCAACGTAACATGTGTTACAATGTGCGCATCTAATGGCATACACAAGTTTGCGATCTGCATAGCACCTTCAAGATCTTGTGATGGTCCAAACTTTCTCCGGAAATGCAATGGTTTTGTCTTGATAAGGGTGCTCACACGTCCTATATCTAGGCTTCATGCATCTGTGGGTTGTAGGTCCATTGTCTTGTGATGGCTCAAGACAACTGCGTACAAGCAAGTCCTTTAAGTTCCAGTCTCCTCTATATGCTAGCAACGGCAGTTGAGAGAAATCCTTCCGGGTGTCCTCATCAGAAGGCCATAATTGTTCATCAAAATTTTCTTGCCTTAGTTAGCATGAGGGTGGTGCGTAAGGACCAGGATGGGGCGCTTGTTTTGACGTGGCTGTTCATGCTTGGCTGCAAAGAGGATTCTTTTGTAATGCTACGAGTTTTCATAATAGCCTCTTCTAATACTCGGTCAGGGTAATGGCGATCCCTGAAGAAATTTAACACGATGTTTCGCTGTCTGGTGAATCCCTCATTATCCTGACAGTCTTCTATAGATGCCGACATCCGCTGATAGCGGTACGGATGACCTATCGCTGTGACCCGATCCCTGCGTTTATCGCAGATGATTTTTGCCCACATAAGGGGAGATATTTTTTTGAGGCGATCGGCGATCGGGGGCGTGGCAGTATAAAAAAGTGGACAATTTTTTTCGGATTTTCGCTGTTTTCACGTCGGATTCGTGATCAGCGTCAAATTTACAATAGGTTTGATACTAAAAACTGTGTGTTTACTCCAAAAATTGGTGAAATTAGAAATAAATATTAATTAATAGTGAGGCCGACAGAACCGATCCCAGTTACTGTCTGTTATTCTATCTTTCGTCTTGCTCACAATAGTGATTACTTCTCACTAAATTATATCAATTAGATATCAATTAGACTGCTGAAGGAACGAAATTGACATCATTCCACTCTTTGTTATTGTATTAAGGCAGTCATTTTGGTAATTAGTTCTCACTAAATTATATAAATCAGACTTTTAACGTTCAAGGTTACTCGTAGTTTTGTGTGATGGTACGTTATTTCCGACTGGTGGATGTTGTGAGCATTTTACCTAAACTCATAGCATCAATAACCGTCCAAGATATTCGCATCATATGTAGCAATAGCTATAAGAGAGAGAGAGAGAGAGAGAGAGAGAGAGAGAGAGAGAGAGAGAGAGAGAGAGAGAAATTTACTTGCGCTATATATACCGCTATATTCAATAAAGGTGCTCAAATCCCTTTATAAGGGTCCTTGGCCAACATAAAAACATGTGAGACGAGACATGACTGTTGAGCGATATTGCAATTGTTTCCCGACAGAGACGACGCTGTAAACAGCGAGGTACTCATTTTAACAGTGAACAAGGTGGAGAGAATGCGAGTAAAGAGCCTTTTCCAAGGACTCAATTATGCGCCGCTCAGAGCGGGACTCGAATCCAGTACCGTCCGATCCAAAGGCGAGTGTCATTTCACAAGACCACATGCATAACCGCACAAAAAAGTGATGAGAGAATAGATTCATATGTATTGAAGGAGGAGAGAGCGGATGGAGTGAGTAAAGTTCTTGGATATTTATAAAAGGAACCAAATTGACGTCACTCATCTCATTGTTATTGTTTTTAGACACCCATTTTTATGATTAGTTCTCATTAAAATATATCAGACTATAACGTTCAAGGTTCCATGTAGATCTTTGGGCTGGAGTGATATTTCTGGCTGGCGGACTTTGTGAGTATTTTAATTTAACACAGAGCATCAATAGAAGGAATGAATTTGACGTTAGTCAACCCGTTGTTATTGCTTTTAGACAGCATTTTATAATTAACTTATCACTAAGTTATATCAATCAGACAATGAACGTTCGCGTTTGCAGTTTTGTTTGTTAATATGTTATACCCCGATGGAGATGTCGTGAGTATTTTTCCAATACGCATAACATCCATACATTTACAATCCGATTTAAGTTTAAAAGCAACGTAGACCACGGAAATTTTCCCATTTTGTGGACAATAAAGATTTGTTATTTATCGTCATTATTATTATTATTATTATTATTATTATTATTATTATTATTATTATTATTATTATTATTATTATTATTATTATTATTATTATTATTATTATTATTATTATTATTATTATTATTATTATTATTATTATTATTATTATTATTATTATTATTATTGTTTATAAAACAAATCGACAATGTTCCCGTGGCAGGTTAAACGGGTACTCCTCGGGACTACTGGCATTCGCACCCCCCCCCCCCCAACCACCACCGCCACCCCACACACGCACACAGCTCTTTTTTTTTTAGGGGGGGAGTTGGGGGGGGGGGCGCGTTGTTTGTAGATTATAATTCAGTGTTACAATGCCCACCCCTGTCATCACGTAGTCAAGGCTTTTTGGCATCTGCCAATCCCAAATGTCTGTGTCAAGGTCGACCGTCATGTCGCGACAACGGGTGAGGAGGAAAAAAAAAAAAAAAAGAACTGGCATATTATTATATCATTACATTGAAAATCATGAAAACTATTTTTTATTTTGTTTGAATGAAACTTTTGCCATCTACCTCTTCCTGGCGCAACATTTATAAAAATATTATTTAAAAAAATAATAACACAGCATTTATTTTGCGCAATATCCACGTGCTCAAATCGCTTTACAAGGGGTCCCAAGGCAACAGCAATATTAAACTTGAAAGACAAGACATGACGCCTGTCAGGCGATGGGACATTTTTTTCCCAACAAAGACAACGAACGGTCATGTACTCATTTCACACCTGAGTACGGTGAGAGAATGTGAGTTAAGAGCATTTTCCAAGGACTCAACTCTGCACCACTCAGAGCGGGTCTCGAAACCTGAACCTTCCGATCCGAAAGCGAGAGTCATACAACTTGATCCATCACAAAACAGGGAGGGGCCCTGTTCTGTCGGCCAAATAGCCTCAATATTAATTACAATTTATTTCTAATTTCATCAATTTTTGGAGTAAAAACATAGTTCTTGGTATCAAACCTATTGTAAATTCGACGCTGATCATGAATCTGACGTCAAAACAGCAAAAATCCGAAAAAATTGTCCAATTTTTTATACTGCCACGCCCCCGATCGCCGATCGCCTCGAAAAATATTAAGCAAAGCGGGCTTTGCGAGCGATGGACCGTACCTAGGTTTATCGGCCAGGTATTTGGCCACACACATTGCGTTTTCACCCCGGTTTGCCTGATCGTGGTCCGGACGCCTATCAAAACCGTGCGTGTATGGAGCCTTTAACGAATGCGTGAGGAGAGATTGGTAGCATTATTTTGTCTTAATTGTATTGTATGAATTATTGGCGAAAGCCTACGATTAAATAAACTTTGTTTTTGTTTGTCTTTTTTTGACTATGGAACTGATACTTGTCATAGCAGACCTGCCTACTTGAAATAGGAAAATAAAAATCGTAGTTTTCAGGGTTAAGAAAATCGTAGATATTTTAACTACCCTTTAAAAAAATCACCGGAATTTTCGTCTATTATAGGTATCAATTTTTTTTAAAACGAGAAAAACTGATTGGAAACGTAATAATGTTGGTGGCGGTAGTAATGATGATGGTATTATTATTATTATTATTATTATTATTATTATTATTATTATTATTATTATTATTATTATTATTATTATTATTATTATTATTATTATTATTATTATTATTATTGTACGTATTTGTGGTATTACGATTGTTGTATTTTTGTGTGGTTATTAAAATTAATGGTATCAGTTTATTGTTTGGTTCCATTTACCATTTTTCTTCCACTTTCATGTATGTTGTCATCAAATTGCATGATTTATTGGCGAAAGCCTAAGATTGAGTAAACTTTGTAATATCGTATGGTAATCATCATTGTCGACGACATCGTCGTTGTCATCATAATCATCATCATCATCATTAACAACAACAACAAAAACAACATTAACAACAAGTACTACAATAGCAATAAAAACAATATCAACATCATCATATAATTTCCGTCATCGTCTCCACAACTATCATTCTAACCAACAGCACCACCAAAACCACTACCATAATTACATCCTCCCTCACCGTCTCCTCTTCCTCCTCCTCTTCCTCCTCCACCACCACCACCGCTACCACTATTCCAACCACTACCACCACCGGCACAATCATTCTAACCACCAAGAGAGCAGTAAAAATGATGCAATTTGAGCTCTGAATGAAGCTCGAGTCATATCGCTGTTGTTGCTTCTCGATGAAAACTTTAAAGTTACTACGTACTACTGAAAACCAGTAATGTAACAGAAATATTAATCTCGCCGTTGAGGGATTAAAGCATCTCTTTAATTTTTCGAGTTAACGAAATGGACTTGTATTGTCAAGGTGTTGTCGCATTATGTCTCGTCGCTTTATTTTTGTTGTTGTATTCTCTTTCGTGATTCATTTTTGATTACGTTTGGAATAATTAAAATCTACTGGTATTGTCATTTCATTGTGATTGTGATTATTTGTGGTTGAAATTTTTTTTTTTTAAGGTGAACAAAAAAAAAAAAAAAAAAAAAAAAAAAATATATATATATATATATATATATATATATATATATATATATATATATATATATATATATATATATATATATATATATATATATATATATATATATGACCGAATCATCTTTGCCCCACCACTATAAATAGGCTAGAACCGCCACTGGGAATGGGGTCCTTGAATTTTTCGGGTGGAACGATCCATAGAGCAGGTAGCTGTGTCTATCTGTCTGTTTATAATGTGCAGTTGTACAAACGCTAGTGTCAGTGAGGGTAGTGGTAATGTCTAAAAAGATTATCTTCATGTTGGAGATCTCAAAAGTGTATTGAATAGATGGATCGAAGGTGTTCATAGCGTGAATGTATTCTTCAAGTGCAGGGCGGTTCTGGTGTAGGTCCCGTGTATTGCAAAGCAAAAGTCTCTTCCAGACAACCCATAAAGAGGTTATCATACGATAGACCCATATTCGTTCCCATGGCAACACCTGATATGTGATGAAAATATTCTCCGTTGAATTCAAAAGTGTTCAGGGTGAGCACTAATTCTTTGAGACGGACAATGGCATCAGTGCTGATATTTGCACAACATGTCGAACTATAAAATGTCTAACTGCACGTAGTCCATCTGAATGTGGAATAGAAGACGTCCATGGTGAAAATGAGCTTATGGATGTGATCCAGAAGTCACAGAAGTCTGGTTAAGCCTCGAGCCAAAATGAAAGAGAAAGAACGAAGATGACTTGTACTTCTCCTTTTAGTTAAAAGTGGCAGGAGTTCGGGTTTTAGCAGGAAGTATCAGATCCATAATTTTAGATTCACATTTTTGACTGATCATTTGAATCGGTTGTTAGCGAGGTCATAAATGTGGTAATCTTAGGTAAAATTGGATAGCTAACGGCATCATAGAAAGTAGTTAAGAGTGCGAGTCAGGGGTCTGGTGCAGGCGGCTTACTCTTTTGATCTCAGTAACAATGGACGGCTGGTGTGGTAATTCCGAGGGTCAGGCAAATTTTCCTGTCTTTGTTGTCCTTAATGTATATGACATTATGCTGTTAGGACCGTGAGAAAATGTATGTGTGGTTTCGAACCATTACTCATGAGACCAGGTATAAGATACCCTCCTTGAAAACGTCTCCGTCAAGCGACTGCATAGCCCCCTCAAGCTCGTCGTAAACTCGCCGAAACCCGACGTCACCCGAGAAAACCTGACAGAGTTATAGGAAGTGGGTAGCAGTGGGGAGTGAACCAGGAACTCAGGGTGTGTACACCAGTGGGGAGTGAACCTGGAACTATTGGAGGAGGAGGGTGTTCTTTTTTACGAAATCCGCGAATCCGACCAAAGTTATGGGAAGTGAGCAGCAGTGGGAAGTGAACCAGGGACTCGGGGAAGTGTACACCAGTGGGGAGTGAACATGGAACTATGGGAGGAGGATATCATCGAGAAATGGACCTGTGACTGTGGGAGACGGATATCAGTGAGAATTGAAGCCGGACTGTAGAAGGTGGGCACTAATGGAGAATGAACCTGGGACTAGGGGAGATAGATACCAGAGGAGAGTGAAGCCGGGAATTTGGGAATTGGATACAAGTGGGGAGTGAACCCAGAAGGGTACTTCCTTTTTCCGAAACTCTCGAAACCTACGGAAACTTCCGAAGTTAGGGGAAGTGAGCAGCCATCGCGAGTGAACATGAGACTATAGGAGGAGGATGTCAGAGGGAAATGGACCTGGGACTTGGGAGATGGATACCAGTGGGAATTGAACCCGGACTACGGGAGGTGGGCACCAGAGGCTATTGAACCTGAGCTAAAGGAGGTGGGCACAAATGGGGAATGAACCTGGGACTACGAGAGGATGATACCAGTGGAGAGTGAAGCCGAGAATATGGGAGGTGGACACAGAAGAGTACTTGATTTTTCCGAAACCTACAGAAATCGTCCAAAGTTATGGGAAGTGGTCACCATGGGGGTTAACCAGGGACTTAGAGAATTGAAACCACTGAGGAGTATTATTGACACTGAATCTCCACAACGAGGTTATCACAAAGTATAGATGAAGTAATTGAAACGTTTACACACTAATCAAAGAAACGGTAGAGGAGTTGTCAGGTTTCTGTAACAGAGGTTGGTGGCGAATCAACTTCGGTCGAGAACCTGCATCACGACATCATTGCTGATGAAATGGGGGCCTACCACCTGTCCCGAGGAACATCTAGTTGAGCGTTGCGGGGTGACAAAACTTCTGGGCGGGTTCGCAACCATACAGGAATGTGGCGATGAATTTGCGGCCTGGATAGACCATCATAACATAGTAGTGTGACACTATTAGAAGTTGCTGCCATAAAGTGGCCGCCCGTAATGGTTGTTCCTTAATTTGACCTTGACCTTGGAAATCGTAATTTGACTGGCCTACTTTACATATACAGAGTTAAGGGAGGTAACACCCTTATTTTATTTTTTTAAGAAGAATATTTTATGAGTTTTTGAACTATTGAAAATACAGTGGTTTAGCATTTGACATTTCATTTTTTTTAAAAACACATACATCTTTACCAAAATATAAGTTATTTATCAATTTAATAAGCATTCTTTAAATTATATACTAACATCCATAATGTTGATATTGGCCTCATACATAATGATATTAAGATTTTTTTTTTTAATGTAATGATTGCTATGCTATGCTCTTTATAAACAGCGTGTCTGGGTTTTATGATCGATCATTTTGACGTTGCGAATCGACATTTGGCCTCTATTGCCTACATTCATTTGCGTGCAAATACACACTTTGTGCCTAACCGATTTTGATTATTGGAATCCTGTTTGTAATAGCCTTTTTTCCCCGCAAATATTGCTATAAATAACAATGTGAAATTGAATGTAAGCTTCAATTTAATTACGAAAACAGATAGAACGGAAGTTTCGGGTTTCCCCTTTATCAACAAGCATGATGAAGGAAACACTACAAATGAATGAGATGATGTGGTAGTGGCGTTGTTAGGGCTGAATGAATATTGCGGATTCTCCACGAATGACAATAGTAATGATGATGATGAGGATGATGATGAATATGATGATGATGATGATGATGATGATGATGATGATGATGATGATGATGATGATGATGATAATAATAATGATAATGATAATAATAATAATAATAATAATAATAATAATGATAATAATAATAATAATAATAATAATAATAATAATAATAATAATAATAATAATAATAATAATAATAATAATAATAATAATAATAATAATAATAATAATAATAATAATAATAATAAGGGAGCGGCAAAGTTACTCGTCAAAAGATCTTTAGGGATTTTGAAAAGTTTAATAAATGACTTTGACCCTCATGTGTGTATACTGTATGTGCCGTCGATAAGGAATAAGACGGATGATTTAACGAGAGTGAAGAAAGAATGGATTGAGTTAGGAAAAAATGGAGACGGAGAAGGAAAATGTGTATGTTCCAGGGACGGCTGGTAATAATGGGCAGGGTGGGCAAATACCAGCCTGTTTTTTCAAGTTATATGCTGTATTACCAGGTCTGAAATAATCAAATTTAAATTAGATAATTTCAAAAGTTACTACTTAAACTTTATACTTCGTACTGAAATCAATTTGTGTGTATTTTTGATAGATTGCGAATCACCATGCATCCCTTAATGCATAAACCAGGATACGCTCCTGTTCTTTTTTTATCACCCCCCCCCCCCCCCCCCCCCAACCACTCCACTCCGCCCACATCGTCATCTCATCGTCTCGTCGCCTGACGGTGAACTAACTCCGATTTTTGCTGTCTGGCCTCTCTAGTACTAGGTCGGGCTAATTCAAATGAGCCCACCTTATTAACCAGTGAAAACTAAATAGAGATTTTGGCAAACGAACTTTTTCTTATTTATTGCCTTACTTGTGCTGGTACCATTGATGTAATGACTTTGGGAATGTTCCAGTATTGAATTAAATTTATTAATTTACTAATTTTACATCAATTTAGTATTGATTTGTGTTGTTTTTATATATTTGTTTATCCATTTAAACTTTTCTTTTTTTTCTCGTTTTCTTTAGTGCTTCTCAAAACTCATTTATTTAAATTGTTTTCTTATTTGTTTTTTGTTGTTGTTGTTGTTTTTTTTTGTTTGTTTTGTTTTTTAACAAATTAATTTGTTAGTTCTTTTTTTTTTTTAATTCTTAAAGTAATTACCCCTGTATTTTTATTGCCAGACAAAATAATTTTGCAAAACAATGTAATTTTCTATTGTATTCCGTATAATAAAACAAAACACTTTTATTCAAAAGTCACGACTAAATAAATATATAAAATACAACCACCATTTTGGTTTGCTCAACATTTGAATTAGTATACGAGAAATACTCTTCTGAGAAAAGGAGAGAGTTGAATTCTAACTGACTTATAGAGGAAATACGGAAGGGTGGGCAGATTCCGTACTTGCCCGTCCTGAAGCTAATACATACATAAGATAGTTCGCGATGAAGAGGCGGGAAGCTCGGGGTTGGTTGGGTAAGGAGTAAAGATAACACGGTCGTTATTGTTATAGTCTAACGAATGCATGAGGAGAAATTCGTAACATTATTTTGTCGGGTGTGTCTTTTTTACGAAACCCGCCGAAACCCGCCGAAACCCGCCGAAACCCGCCGAAACCCGCCGAAACCCGCCGAAACCCGATGAAACCCGACGAATCCCGACAAAGTTATGGGAAGTAGGTGGCTGTGGGGAGTGAACCTAGAACTCAGGGAAGTGTACACCATTGGGGAGTGAACCTGGGACTGGGTTTCGGCGGGTTTCGTAAAAAAGAACCAGTGCTTTTTTACGAAACCCGCCGAAACCCGCCGAAACCCGGCGAAACCCGACAATATACAGCAAAGTTATGGGAAGTAGACAACTGTGGGGAGTGAACCCGAGACTCAGGGAAGTGTACACCAGTCGGGAGTGAACCTGAGACTAAGTTTATCGGCCGGTTTCGGCGGGTTTCGTAAAAAAGAATTAGTGCTTTACTACGAAACCCGCCGAAACCCGCCGAAACCCGACAATATCCGGCAAAGTTATGGGAGTTTGGCAACAGTGGGGGGTGATCCTGGGAGTCAGGGAATTGCACACCAGTGGGGAGTTAACCTGGGACTGTGTAAAAAGGATATCAGTGGGAAATAAACCTGGGACTAAAGGGACATGGATACCATTGAAAGTTGAAGCCGGATATGGGAATTGAGTACCAGAGGAGAATGAACCTGACACTATAGAAGGTGGGCGCCAGTGGGGAGTGAACCTGGGATTCAGGGAATTGCACACCAGTGGGGAGTTAACCTGGGATTGTGTAAAAAGGATATCAGTGGGAAATAAACCTGGGACTAAAGGGAGATGGATACCATTGAAAGTTGAAGCCGGATATGTGAGTTGAGTACCAGAGGAGAATGAACCTGACACTATAGAAGGTGGGCGCCAGTGGGGAGTGAACCTGGGATTCAGGGAATTGCACACCAATTGGGAGTTAACCTTGGACTGTGGGAGATGGATAACTGTGGGTATCCGAGCCGAACTATAGGAGTTGGGTGCCAGAGGAGAATGAACCTGACACTATAGAAGGTGGGCGCCAGTGGGGAGTGAACCTGGGACTATGTAAAAAGGATATGAGTGGGAAATAAACCTGGGACTAAAGGGAGATGAATACCATTGAAAGTTGAAGCCGGATATGAGAGTTTGGTACCAGAGGAGAATGAACCTGACACTATAGGAGGTGGGCGCCAGTGGGGAGTGAACCTGGGACTATGTAAAAAGGATATCAGTGGGAAATAAACCTGGGACTAAAGGGAGATGAATACCATTGAAAGTTGAAGCCGGATATGAGAGTTTGGTACCAGAGGAGAATGAACCTGACACTATAGGAGGTGGGCGCCAGTGGGGAGTGAACCTGGGACTATGTAAACAGGATATCAGTGGGAAATAAACCTCGGACTAAAGGGAGATGGATACCATTGAAAGTTGAAGCCGGATATGAAAGCTTGGTACCAGAGGAGAATGAACCTGACACAAAAGGGGTGGGCGCCAGTGGGGAGTGAACCTGGGACTCAGGGAATTGCACACCAGTGGGGAGTTAACCTGGGAATATGTATAAAGGATATCAGTAGGAAATAAATCTGGGACTAAAGGGAGATGGATACCATTGGGAGTTGAAGCCGGATTTATTTCCCACGGATATTCTTTTTTAGATATTCACAGGTTAACTCCCCACTGGTGTGCAATTCCCTGACTCCCAGGTTCACTCCCCACTGGCGCCCACCTTTTATAGTGTCAGGTTTATTCTCCTCTGGTAGCCAACTCCTATAGTTCGGCTCGGATACCCACAGTTATCCATCTCCCACAGTCCCAGGTTAACTCCAAATTGGTGTGCACTTCCCTGAGTCCCAGGTTCACTCCACACTGGCGCCCATCTCCTATAGTGTCAGGTTCATTCTCCTCTGGTACTCAACTCCCATATCCGGCTTCAACTTTCAATGGTATCCTTCTCCCTTTAGTCCCAGGTTTATTTCCCACTCATATCCTTTTTACATAGTCCCAGGTTCACTCCCCACTGGCGCCCACCTCCTATAGTGTCAGGTTCATTCTCCTCTGGTACCAAACTCTCATATCCAGCTTCAACTTTCAATGGTATTCATCTCCCTTTAGTCCCAGGTTTATTTCCCACTGATATCCTTTTTACATAGTCCCAGGTTCACTCCCCACTGGCGCCCACCTCCTATAGTGTCAGGTTCATTCTCCTCTGGTACCAAACTCTCATATCCGGCTTCAACTTTCAATGGTATTCATCTCCCTTTAGTCCCAGGTTTATTTCCCACTCATATCCTTTTTACATAGTCCCAGGTTCACTCCCCACTGGCGCCCACCTCCTATAGTGTCAGTTTTCTCTCTCCTCTGGTACCCAACTACCAAATCCGGCTTTAACTCCCAATGGTATCCACCTCCCTTTAGTCCCAGATTTATTTCCTACTGTATCCTTTTTACATAGTCCCAGGTTCACTCCCCACTGGCGCCCACCTCCTATAGTGTCAGGTTCATTCTCCTCTGGTACCAAACTCTCATATCCGGCTTCAACTTTCAATGGTATTCATCTCCCTTTAGTCCCAGGTTTATTTCCCACTCATATCCTTTTTACATAGTCCCAGGTTCACTCCCCACTGGCGCCCACCTCCTATAGTGTCAGGTTCATTCTCCTCTGGTACCAAACTCTCATATCCGGCTTCAACTTTCAATGGTATTCATCTCCCTTTAGTCCCAGGTTTATTTCCCACTGATATCCTTTTTACATAGTCCCAGGTTCACTCCCCACTGGCGCCCACCTCCTTTAGTGTCAGGTTCATTCTCCTCTGGTACCAAACTCTCATACCAAGCTTCAAATTTTAATGGTATCCATCTCCCTTTAGTACCAGGTTTATTTTCCACTGATATCCTTTTTACATATTCCCAGGTTAAATCCCCACTGGTGTGCAATTCCCTGAATCCCAGGTTCACTCCCCACTGGCGCCCACCTTCTATAGTGTCAGGTTCATTCTCCTCTGGCACCCAACTCCTATAGTTCGGCTCGGATACCCACAGTTATCCATCTCCCACAGTCCAAGGTTAACTCCCAATTGGTGTGCAATTCCCTGAATCCCAGGTTCACTCCCCACTGGCGCCCACCTTCTATAGTGTCAGGTTCATTCTCCTCTGGTACTCAACTCCCATATCCGGCTTCAACTTTCAATGGTATCCATCTCCCTTTAGTCCCAGGTTTATTTCCCACTGATATCCTTTTTACACAATCCCAGGTTAACTCCCCACTGGTGTGCAATTCCCTGAATCCCAGGTTCACTCCCCACTGGCGCCCACCTTCTATAGTGTCAGGTTCATTCTCCTCTGGTACTCAATTCCCATATCCGGCTTCAACTTTCAATGGTATCCATGTCCCTTTAGTCCCAGGTTTATTTCCCACTGATATCCTTTTTACACAGTCCCAGGTTAACTCCCCACTGGTGTGCAATTCCCTGACTCCCAGGATCACCCCCCACTGTTGCCAAACTCCCATAACTTTGCCGGATATTGTCGGGTTTCGGCGGGTTTCGTAATAAAGCACTAATTCTTTTTTACGAAACCCGCCGAAACCGGCCGATAAACTTAGTCTCAGGTTCACTCCCGACTGGTGTACACTTCCCTGAGTCTCGGGTTCACTCCCCACAGTTGTCTACTTCCCATAACTTTGCTGTATATTGTCGGGTTTCGCCGGGTTTCGGCGGGTTTCGGCGGGTTTCGTAAAAAAGCACTGGTTCTTTTTTACGAAACCCGCCGAAACCCAGTCCCAGGTTCACTCCCCAATGGTGTACACTTCCCTGAGTTCTAGGTTCACTCCCCACAGCCACCTACTTCCCATAACTTTGTCGGGATTCGTCGGGTTTCATCGGGTTTCGGCGGGTTTCGGCGGGTTTCGGCGGGTTTCGGCGGGTTTCGGCGGGTTTCGGCGGGTTTCGTAAAAAAGACACACCGTATTTTGTCTTATTGTATTGTATGAAGTATTGGCGAAAGCCTAAGATTAAATAAACGTTGTTTTTGTTTGTCTTATTTTGACTATGGAACTGATACTGATACGAGTACTTGTCATAGCAGAGCTGCCTACTTGAAATAGGAAAATAAAAATCGTAGTTTTCAGGGCTAATAAAATCGTAGATATTTTAACTACCCTTTTAAAAAATGACCGGAATTTCGACTGTTTTGATAGATATCAATTTTTTTTAAACGAGAAAAAATGATTGGAAACGTAATAATGATGGTGATGGTGGTAGTGATAGTGGTAGCGGTGGTGGTAGTAGTAATGATGGTGGTGGTAGTAATGATGATGGTAATATTATTATTGTTATTATTATTATTATTATTATTATTATTATTATTATTATTATTATTATTTATTATTATTATTATTATTATTATTATTATTATTATTATTATTATCATCATCATCATTATTATTATTGTTATTATTATTATTATTATTATTATTATTATTATTATTATTATTATTATTATTATTATTATTATTATTATTATTATTGTACGTATTGGTGGTATTACTATTGTTGTATTTTTGTGTGGTTATTAATGGTATCAGTTTATTGTTTGGTTCCATTTACCATTTTTTTCCCACTTTCATGTGGTCATCAAATTGTATGATTTATTGTCGAAAGCCTAAGATTGAATAAACTTTGTAATATCGTATGGTAACCATCATTGTCGACGACATCGTCGTTGTCATCATAATCATCATTATCATCATCATCATCATCATCATCATCATCATCATCATCATTGTCACAGTAAAGGTTGTTCACAATTATCTTATTAAATTTTATTTTATTAAGAACTGAATTCATCTCACTCCAGTTATATTTCGGTAGGCTTAGATAAACTTTACCTTCTAATATTAGATCGTCTTTCCTTTTATAGCCTTCCCTCGAATTAATTTCTAATTAGTGAATACTTTTCGTTCTACATTCTGTCACGTAGCCACTTATTATAAAAGCTGATAGGTCTAACATTCGACACTCACTTTCTCTCCACAATCTATGCCGGACGGCCAGTCGCTCTATTCCTATATATATACTGGAAGATTTTTATCTTTTGGGACTTTGTAGATATTATATCTACACCATTAAGACGCCGGAGCTTTTAACTTTGATTGTATAATCTTCAAGGATCAAACCCAAGCCCGCTGTCAAAGGACTTCACAATAACTTCTTACCAATTGCCTGGAAGTGGAATTTTACGAATCCAATCCTGTTATCAGAGGAATAGATCATCCAAGCCCATCAACTGCCTGGAAACGTAAACTTATGAACCTGACATATTATCATAAGTTACGTAAAATATTCATATCTCTATTTGTAACTGCCACGATCACTGTTTATCTCTTTTAATTAAATTTCATCATCATTTTTATTTCATTGTAAACAAATCGTTAATTGTTTTTCATTTATAGTAACTAGTAAATTCTGGGGCCTCATTCTACATAGATCTTTATGCATAGTCGAGTAGCTCTTTACTCACTTGAGACCATGACATTTTGGAGGGGACACATATAAAGAATTGAATTTATTTAGTTACTTATATCTATTTCATCTAACCTTAAAGTTTAAATTGTAAAACTCTTAATTGCCCCACTTGATCATATTTTAATTGAACTCCCTATTTACAGGATTAATTTTTTTTTCTTTTTCATTTCTTCATTTAAATGGAATAGCAATTTATCCATTCATTCTTTCATTCAAATTGAATAGCATTTTATTGATTCATTCCTTCATTCATTTATTCATTTATAAATTATTCATTCATTCATTGTTCATTCATTTATTCATTCATTCATTCATTCATCCATTCATTCGTTTATTCACTCATTTATCCAATCATTCATACATTTATTCCTCCCTTCATTCTTTCATTCATACATTATCCATTCATTCATTCATCTATTCACTCAGTTTTTCATTCATTCATTCATTCCTTGTCCACTTTGTTATTATATCACTCATTTCATTTTGTTGTTTGCCTCATTCATGAATTGTTTTCAATATGTTTACATTCCATAACGATTCATTCACCTATCATCCAATCACTCAGTGTTGTGAACACATTTTGGAACTATTGTAAATCTTACGATATTTTATTGTTTTGTATTTCAGACATCACTGTTAAACACTCTTCAATGCCTAATTACAATTGTTGAACAACCATTGAACAAGAGAGAGGTCCCAGCCACGAACTGATTTGGTAGATATATCCTTCATTATTCTCTTTTACATGAGTTGGGCATCACATAGTAACTATAGACATCGTGATTTGTTTTGCATAGTGATTTGTTTTAAATGCATTTTTGGCATATTACTGTTACCGAAAACCACTTATATATTATGTTCTGAAAAGTGAGTCTTTAAAAACTAAATAATAATAAAAGGAGTCTACTAGCCGTCGTGTTATATTTAGTGATAGATAACTTGGATTATTTTGGCATCCTATTATTGTTATCACACTCTAGTATATTAGCGTCATTGCGAATAATTGTACACAAACTAACGACGAGTCACACACATTGGTGATACATTTTTCGTAGTAACATAGTTTAGAGTACACGCGATTGACACATTGTTATTGACACAAGTCATAATAACTCCGCATTGTATTGACACATTGCTTTATAAGATATAACGATAAAAGGCATCAAATTCAACATACATAATAGGTTGAAATAAGAGAGAGAGATTTCTAAAAATAGAACAGTTCATTCCAGTAAGTGTAAATAAATAAAACAGTCAGTAACAGTATCCTGTCAATATAATATATATAAAACATCGTAACTAATTTATTGCAACATGGAAGCATATAAAAGATACTTAAGTCTCGCAAAGGACTTAGAAATACCCCAGGAAAGAATATTTTCATGGTGCGAAGAGAAAGTAAAAGAGGAAAAAGAACATGAAGAAAGAATTCGTAGAGAAGAAAATGAAGAAAGAATTCGTAAAGAAGAAAAAGAACATGAAGAAAGAATTCGTAGAGAAGAAAATGAAGAAAGAATTCGTAAAGAAGAAAAAGAACACGAAGAAAGAATTCGTAGAGAAGAAAATGAAGAAAGAATTCGTAGAGAAGAAAATGAAGAAAGAATACGTAGAGAAGAACGAGAAGAAAGAGTCCAAGAAAGGGAACTAAAAAGACAAATAGCTTTAGCAGAAGAAGAAACCAAAAGGACCCAAATGATGCTGGAAATTGAAAAAACAAAAACCGGTCATGAAAGAAAACATAATAATAGTGATGAATTTTTCGTGAAACTTCCACGCATGCCAACATACGATGAACGCTCAGACTGCCTAGAATCCTTCTTACACCGATTCGAAGTTCAGGCTAAAGGTTATCGTTGGCCAGAAAGCAAATGGGCCACAGCCTTGATTAACTGCTTATCTGGAGAACCGCTAAAAGTTTTCTTAACAACTTAACAACTGAAGATGCAGATGACTATGGAAAAATTAAAGACGCTCTACTAAAAAGATTTAGATTAACGGAAGATGGTTACCAGGAAAGGTTTCACACTGCAAAACCGGAAAGTGGAGAAGACTTTAATACATTCGTGAACCGAATTACTCAATTTCTAAATCGGTGGCTTGAGTTGGCAAACGTAAAACAAGACGACTTTGCAGGCCTCTACTATCTCACGCTGAAGAATCGAATCTATCAAGCTTGCAACCCAGATTTAGTCGCATTCTTTAAAGAGAGAAAGCCAGAAAACTTGGACAAATTAAAAATCTACGCAGAAAACTTTAACAGCGCACATCCATTGACACCCCTTAGCAGAACATTGAAGGAACCATACTACGCTGCCGCTGCTCAGAGTCCAGGTACACCTAAAGTTCAGTACTCAAATAGAACGAGCCGATCAATCACTCGGAACACGCAAGTGAAACAAGATGATCATAGTAACAAACCATGGAACAAACAGTTCAATAGAGACCATAGCCGACCCTATCAAAACAAAACAAGAAATAGCACTGACAATAATACTGAGTATAAGAAAACCAACAAACCTATAATTAAATGTCAATATTGTGGAATGAAAGGCCACACAGCAGACAAATGTTACAAAATCGTGGGATATCCAAAAGAAACTGCAAATGCATCACTCCAAACAAGTGTAAACAATCAGACACGAGTAATGTCAGGAGAAAATATAAATGTGTATTGCGTGAAAGGTATGTCACTTTTAACACAAACTCACAAATCAGGATCGCTATTTTTTTGTGAAGGCAAAGCTAATGGAACTGATTGCAAAATATTGAGAGACACAGGATGCAGTACAGTAGGAATAAAAGCATCTTTGATCAATGACGAAGACAAAACTGGAAAAACGGTACAATGCATCACATTCAGTGGCACAGTCGAAACCTTTGAAACAGCTAATGTGTACATAGAAACCCCATACTATACAGGAATAGTGGAATGCTGTATACTTCCCAACCCCGTCGCTGATGTTATTCTTGGCAATATAAAAGGTCTTAAAGACAACCCAACAGATGTAAAAGAATGGTCATTGACCCAAGAAACAGCTTGTCTAGCAGAAACAAGAAAGATGACTAAGACAACAGAGAAGCCAATGACTATTTCTCTTGAACCACAACAATTTGACAGGAACACGTTCATTGAAGAACAGAAAAAGGACCCGACTTTAACTTCATATTTCAATATCGCAAACAAAGGGACGAAATCAAAAGTTGAATACATCATTGAAAAAGATATTCTGTTCAGGTTACATAGGAAAAGAAACAAAATAGCTAAACAACTGGTCACGCCGAGTATTTACAGAAACAAAATCCTTGGAATAGCGCACGATTCAATAACTTCTGGACATCTTGGAGCTCTTCCACATTGAAGAGAATATCCGAGAATTTCACATGGCCTGGAATTACTAAAAACGTCCGAGAATATGTGAAATCGTGTGACACATGCCAAAGAAGAGTCGCAAAAGGCAGAATACCGAGATTGCCATTAGAGACAACCCCAGTTATTGAAAAAGTTTTTCAAAAAGTTGCAATTGACATTATAGGCCCTTTAACAAAATCAGATAGAAACCATACACACATACTAACACTAGTCGATTACGCAACCAGGTGGCCAGAAGCGATAGCATTGAAATCAACTACATCGGATCACATAGCTGAAGCATTGATGACAATTTTTACTAGAATAGGCATACCAAATGAGATACTGTCGGACAATGGACCCCAATTTACATCACATATGATGCATGAAACCATGAAACTCATGGGAATCCAACACTCATTCACAACTCCCTACCACCCCCAAGCAAATGGTCTTTGTGAAAGATTTAATGGCACTCTAAAGAATATGTTAAGAAAAGTGTCAGCAGAAAAACCAGATGATTGGGACAGATACTTACCAGCAATCCTATTTGCATATAGAGAAATACCCCAAGAATCTACAGGCTACTCCCCATTTGAGTTGATGTATGGACGATCACCTCGCGGCCCGATCAATATAGTAGCCGACATTTGTAAAGGGAATGAGGAGGACAATAACGAAATTATGTTTGCTTACGAATATGTAAGAAACCTGAAAGACAGAATAGAGGACACATGTAAGCTAGCACAGGAATCCGTCACTAAAAAAGCAGAGAAATACAAGGAATACTCCGATCGAAAAAGCAAGTCAAGAAAATTTGAGATTGGTGACAAAGTACTAATACTCTTACCCGATGACTCGAGTAAACTTTTAGCTACATGGAAAGGACCATTCAAGGTATTAGCAGTACGATCTGGTGTTAATTACGAGATTCAAATTAACAACACAACAAAGACATTCCATGCAAATATGCTAAAAAGATATTTTGATAGAGACACAGTGTCGCAACCTATGTTTACTAATATCGAAGCTTCAAATGCAGGATTGATCATACCGTTGGTCATGGGACACAGACACCCGAGACAGAAAAACAAACAAAAATCGCACAATTGCAACCACCTAAGACAAAAAAAGAAGTACGCAAAGTACTTGGGCTCCTAAATTTTTACAGGAAATACATTTACAACTTCGCGCACATCGCGACACCGCTAACAAATCTGACAAAGAATGGGTCACCGAACAAAATTGTTTGGACAGAAGCGTGTCAGAATAGCTTTAACCAATTAAAGGCATTACTCTGTTCAGAACCAATTCTTAAATTACCCGACATATCAAAAGAATTTGTTGTAAGAACTGACGCGTCTGATAAGGGCATCGCAGGTGTACTATTACAGGAGCATGAGGGAACTCTAATGCCTTGCTTATATGCAAGCAGAAAATTATTGGACAGAGAATCACGATACTCTGTAATAGAGCGTGAAGGACTGGCCATCGTCTTTGCTTTAAAGACATTCAGCAGATATCTACTGCTAAAAGAGTTTGTGGTCGAAACGGACCATAAACCACTCACGTACATAAGAAATAACAAAATGAATAATAGTAGAGTACTAAGGTGGAGTCTATTTTTGCAAAATTACACTTTCAGTATCTCTCACATACCAGGCTGTAAAAATATTCACGCCGACCTACTTTCTCGATTAGTATAAACACGTGAGAAGGGTATAACTTAACCTCCCATGCATTCTGTTAGTTACCTCGCAAACTATGCCAAATCAGAACGCACAATTTCGATAATTTTATTTGTAAACATGATGACCCAACTTAATGTAACATTGAGTATTGTTTGGATATATATACCATACCCATTCATGATTTGGGAAATCTTCTCTTTATCTATTATTGTTATGAATTTTCACCCATTTATGATTAATAATTGAAATGTGAATATTCCATTTACATTTTCATTCATTTCATTCAGTAAATTACCTTCATATCATCGACTTAAATCATGCTTCATTGCCATCACTATTGTTTATCACAATGATTTGTAATCACATTGCCATCATGTTGTTCATCACAATGATTTGTAATCACAATCTTTCATTGTTATTGTCACCCATTCATATACCTACGTTAATATAAACATTTCCATGTCTAGTTAATAAATAATTTAATTGTAGCACAAATCATAACAATGGATTAATGCTAGAGTATCATGATAGTAAATTTACTTCCGTTTGTAAAATCTATCTTTCCCATAATGGTTAAAGAGTATATTTTAAACGTGGGTGGGGGGTGTCACAGTAAAGGTTGTTCACAATTATCTTATTAAATTTTATTTTATTAAGAACTGAATTCATCTCACTCCAGTTATATTTCGGTAGGCTTAGATAAACTTTACCTTCTAATATTAGATCGTCTTTCCTTTTATAGCCTTCCCTCGAATTAATTTCTAATTAGTGAATACTTTTCGTTCTACATTCTGTCACGTAGCCACTTATTATAAAAGCTGATAGGTCTAACATTCGACACTCACTTTCTCTCCACAATCTATGCCGGACGGCCAGTCGCTCTATTCCTATATATATACTGGAAGATTTTTATCTTTTGGGACTTTGTAGATATTATATCTACACCATTAAGACGCCGGAGCTTTTAACTTTGATTGTATAATCTTCAAGGATCAAACCCAAGCCCGCTGTCAAAGGACTTCACAATAACTTCTTACCAATTGCCTGGAAGTGGAATTTTACGAGTCCAATCCTGTTATCAGAGGAATAGATCATCCAAGCCCATCAACTGCCTGGAAACGTAAACTTATGAACCTGACATATTATCATAAGTTACGTAAAATATTCATATCTCTATTTGTAACTGCCACGATCACTGTTTATCTCTTTTAATTAAATTTCATCATCATTTTTATTTCATTGTAAACAAATCGTTAATTGTTTTTCATTTATAGTAACTAGTAAATTCTGGGGCCTCATTCTACATAGATCTTTATGCATAGTCGAGTAGCTCTTTACTCACTTGAGACCATGACAATCATTATCTTCATCATTAACAACAACAACAACAATATTAACAACAAGTACTACAATAGCAATAAAAACAATATCAACATCATCATAACATTTCCGTCATCGTCTCCACAACTATCATTCTAACCAACAGCACCACCAAAACCACTACCATAATTACATCCTCCTCCACCACCACCACCACCGCTACCACTATTCCAACCACTACCACCACCGGCACAATCACTCTAATCATCAAGACAGCAGTGAAATGCAATTTGAGCTCTGAATGAAACTCGAGTCATATCGCTGTTGTTGCCTCTCGATTAAAACTTTAAGGTTACTACATACTACTGAAAACCAATAATGTAACAGAAATATTAATCTCGTCGTTGAGGGATTAAAGCAAATCTTTAATTTTTTCGAGTGAACGAAATGGACTTGTATTGTCAAGGTGTTGTCGCATTATGTCTCGTCGCTTTATTTTTTAGTGGTATTCTCTTTCGTGATTCAGTTTTGATTACGTTTGGAATAATTAAAATCTACTTGTATTGTCATTTCATTGTGAATGTGATTATTTGTGGTTGAAATATTATTTTTTAAGGTGAAAAAAATAATAATTTAAAAAAAATTAATTAAAAAATAAATAAATAAATAAAATAAAATAAAAAATAATATATATATATATATATATATATATATATATATATATATATATATATATATATATATATATATTTATGACCGAATCATCTTTGCCCCACCACTGTAAATAGGCTAGAACCGCCACTGGTATGTTCAACTATTGCTCTTGACTTGAAAGCCCTGCATGAGGTTCATCACATGGGTTTTGACCGGACGTTGTTCCTTGCGAGAAAGGCCTTTCCGAAATGTTGATGTTTGTAAAGTAATCAGCGCATGTGAACGATGCCAATCGATTGATCCTACCCTGTCGCTCACGAGAGAGGAAGCCTTGGCGTTTTGTTTTGTTTTGTTTTTTGATGATTGGGAAAGGTTGGCGATTTATGTGTCTCATTACCATCAAAGTCCGTAATTGTCCATCGCCCAGGAAGATTTTCCGTCTGGAGGAAACTGACACATGAAGCGGCGGAATTTGTTACTGCAACATTAAACCAGCTGTTTCTTAAGAGGAGGACTGTGAAAGAAATTTTAATGGACAATGGGACTGTGTTTCGGTCAGATTGTATGAGCCGGTTACTCGAAAATTGGAGAGTGGAGGCAACATTCAGGATTGCCTACCGACCAAGTGGCAATAGGATTGTAGAAAGACAGCATCGAACAATTAAGACGTTGGTAGAAAGAGGAAACATTTCACCCGTGGAGGCTGTTTATTGGTATAATTCTACACCTAGGCACAGCATAGATGGGGAGACTGTGCCGTTTCGGGTGATCTATAAGTACGAGTGGAGAGATCACCAGACCTCCGAGAATGAAACTCCTAGTAATGACATGGAAAGAGTGAGTGCAACACATCCACATTTTATGATCCACAAGGTTTTTCAGTGAAAAAAAATCCGCATTGAATAGTCGCTAACAACTCGGGTGGTACACTTGATCTGTTGCTTGGACTATGGTTGGAGCAAGTAACTTAGTTGCTGGTAACTTCGTCCATCCAAAACCTGTTGGTTCTAAATCTGGGGGAGGCTTGAGCAGGCAAAGGAGTGTGTAATTGAAGTTGGAGTGCCGTTCGAACTTGTATGCTGCGACACAAGTTTGATCTATTATTGCTCAATGGGTTAAATGACATGTCGAGATTTTGACAAGGATTCTCTCTTCAAATATTCAGTGACAATGAGGACATACTTACTGCTACTACAAAAGTCGCTCTGAAGAGAAATCTACAAAAAACTGTCTCTGTTCGTGTGATTGTGATGTTGGATGGATGCGCACTTCTTTATTGTGTAAACTGGCCATCCAAAAGAACCATCCAGGACCATGCCAATAGTTTTTGGACACTCCTATTGCCGAAAATGAACAAAAGTGATGTTTCCCTTGTTTTTAATAGATACCATGATTTCAAAAGCGTTACTCGGGAAGGTAGCAGTGTAAAAGTTCGAACGGCACACCAAATTACAATACACACTCCTTTGCCAGCTCAAGCCTCAATTCTTGTTTGCAATGAGAACAAAAAGCAGTTGGTCAGCATGCACTGTGTGAAATAAATGGCCAAGGTTGTAGCACAACCACGTGAAAAGCATCTTTTTATCACAAGACATGAAATGTTTCTCTCCAAATTTAAAAAGGAATAGTCGCCACAAGAACAGACTTCGAGACGACACACCAGGAAGCGGATGTAATTATGATGCAACAAGCAATGCATGCTGCTTCAGTCACTTCAGAATACTTTCTATCCAAAATCTATGCAATGTTTTTAGACCAAAATGTTTGTAGTATTAGTATCTGGATAAAGTTTATGAACAAAGTATTATTTCTAACAAAAATATGTGAAGCAATAATTTTCCGACCAAATTTTCTGAAATGGACGTTTTCCAATTAAAATGTGAAAAGAAAAAGTTTTATGCTAAAAATACGTAAAGTAATCGTTTTCTGGGCAAAAATTGAAAAGTAATAATGTTCTGGCCCAATTATGAAATGAAAATTGTCTGTCAAAAATTGTATGAAATATAATTTTCTAATCAAAATATGTGAAGTAAAAGTTTTCTGGCTAAAAAAATGTGAGAAAATAAAATGTTTTCTACTAGAACTTCATAAGGTAAATTAAACTTTTTTGGACAAAACGTGTGTAGTAATAGTTTTCTGAAATTGTATTGTATCATAAATTATTGAAACCGTTACAAAATATAAGACTTTTCCATGTCTTTCGCTTTTTGATGCCTTCTCGAGGATTTGACAAAGGCAGAAAGTTTTGAATTTTCAAAGTGCTGACTACTTACCCTGCAGAATTCCCCTCGGCAGAGTAGAGACATAGCAGAAATGACTGGTGATCCTATATTATTACAAACAGAAGCAGAGATGTCCTACAATTGTTGTAGAGGTGCGATGTCTGATACGATGCCCAAGGTTTTGCCATAATTTTCAATTTTATTTTGTTGCCATTAAAGTATAACGTTTTTAGTCGTCCTTCTAAAATTATCAATGACATGATTAGTGTCGATCTCACAAAGGTTTACGTTTATGAGTAAACCTTTGTTCTTCTCCCCGGCAGGGGCCAAATAGCCTCAACTACAGGCGTGCGGGCGATCCTTGAACAAGACAGTTCAAACCCTAGCTCAACCTATTTCCAATAAAAAAAATACTCCTTACTAAACCTAAATGGTTTTGGAAGAGGTTATTCAAAACCTGCATTTGAAGTTCAATCCTCTCTGTTTCACTCTTTTAGCTCCGAAACTCGATGGAATCACTTCGTAGTTTAGTAAACCAAAATCAAAATCAAAACCAAAACCAAGGTCAATGTCATCCAAAAGATAAGATAAGGGATATGAAATAGAAATCTCACCAAAACGTGTAAGATTCAACCTATTTCCAATGAAAAAACAGCTTACCAAACCTGAATTTGAATTACAACCCTCTCTTTTTCACTGTTTTATCTCCAAAGGTAACTTGAATTACTTAGTAGTTTTGTAAACCAAAACCAAAACCAACCCAAAAGATTAATTTAGGGTAATAAAGTCGTAGACGTCGACCCAAAATGAGTGAAGTAAAAGTTTTCTCGTCAAATACAGGAAACAAAAGTGATCTGACAAAAATGCCAAAATGGAAGTTTTCTAAAATTACGTGTGAAGTAAAATTTTCGTGACTAGAAAACTGTAAAGTTAGAGTTTAAGTTTTCTGGTCAAAATTTATGAAATAAGACTGTTCTGTTCAAAAACTATGAAATTTAGTTTTAAAATGAAAAAGAATTAATGAAATGAAGGCTGTACACGCTAAAATGTATGAGAAAAAATATTCTGATCAAAATGCTTGAAATTAAAGTTTTCAGGATAAATTTTATGGCGTAATATTTTATATCTGAATAATATATATGTACTTAATGTTTATAGCTAAATTTTATGAACTAGGTTTTTGTTGTTGCTTTTTTTACCCTAATGTGTGAAGTAAAAGTTTGGTGGTAAAAATACGTAAAGTAAACGTTTTCTGGGCAAAAATTGAAAAGTAATAATGTTCTGGCCCAATTATCAAATGATAATGTTCTGTCAAAAATTGTATGAAATTTAATTTTTCTGCTCGAAATGTGTAAAGTAAAAGTTTTCTGACCAAAATATAATAATATTATGACCAACGGTTACGAGATCAGAATACATATTCTCTCCAAATTGTACAAAATTTAATTTTCTAATCAAAATATGTGAAGTAAAAGTTTTCTGGCTAAAAATTGTATGAACGTTTGCCCGCAAAAAATGTATGAATGTTTTCTGGCCAAATATATGAAGTAAACAATTTTTAGGGGGTCAAAATTTATACAATTAGAATATTCTGTTGACAAAATTGTAGGAACGTCAAAACCACTGAAATAAAAGTTTTCAGGATAAATTGTATTAAGGAACTTTTCCAGGCCCAATTTTGCGAAGTAACATTTGTCTGATCAAAAGATGTAAAGTAAACTTTTCCGACCAAAATGTGAGAAAATAAAATGTTTTCTACTAGAACTTCATAAGGTAAATTAAACTTTTTTGGACAAAACGTGTGTAGTAATAGTTTTCTGTAAATGTATTGTATCATAAATTATTGAAACCGTTACAAAATATAAGACTTTTCCATGTCTTTCGCTTTTTGATGCCTTCTCGAGGATTTGACAAAGGCAGAAAGTTTTGAATTTTCAAAGTGCTGACTACTTACCTTGCAGAATTCCCCTCGGCAGAGTAGAGACATAGCAGAAATGACTGGTGATCCTATATTATTACATACAGAAGCAGAGATGTCCTACAATTGTTGTAGAGGTGCGATGTCGGATACGACACCCAAAGTTTTGCCACAATTTTCAATTTTATTTTGTAACCATTGAAGTATAACCTTTTTAGTCGTCCTTCTAAAATTATCAATGACATGATTAATGTCAATTTGGTCGGAAAATTATTGATTCACATATTTTTGTTAGAAATAATACTTTGTTCATACATTTATCCAGATACTAATACTACTACTAGAAACATTTTGGTCTAAAAACATTTCATTGCATAGATTTTGGATAGAAAGTATTCATTTCATACATTTTTACACGCATACTTTTATTTTATAAATTTTGGTCAAAAAATCTTTTACTTCACTCATTTTGACCCGAGAACATTTTGACCACAAAAACTTTTAATTTTTATTTTATATTTTTTCACCAGACACTTTTACTTTTTCTTACTATTTTGATCAAAAAACTTTAGTTTCATACATTTTCGTCATACAGTTTGTATTTCATAAATTTCGACCTGAAAATGATTACTTCCCAAATGTTGGTAAGAAAACTTTAACGTCACATTTTTAGCCAACAATTTATTACTTCAAATGTTTTTGCTAGAAAACTTTTTGCTATCAAGCTTATATTTTATAAATTATAGCTAAAAAACAATTACTTCACATAGATTTTGACCTTTAACAAAATAATTTCTTAGGTTCAATTGATACATTCTGTCCTGAAAACTTTTATTTAATAAATGTTGACCGTCTTGTAAATCGCCATTAGGTATTACTACGCATTTGACAGATTTTTTTGTATGATATTACACTACCGCCTAAAAGACTGTACGTCTTACACATTGGGTGTTACTGATCATTTGGGCTATCATCTAAAATAATATAGCAGCTGTTATGACAACGTTTCATTGGACTAAAATATATTATCGCTCAGATCGATAACATTTGAGGAAAAAAGACCTGATGTTATCTAAAAGTGTCGTGGTATCAAATATCTAAAAACTTCGACAATGTTACTGGAGAAGTACAGTAAATATAGTGTTAAACCCTGAAGATGTGCATTAAAACATTCATGGTTTAATGTCATAAATAGAGATAATGTATACCTGGTTCATAAAATTTACTATTCCTACACAAAATTTTTGTTACATTTTCAATTAGGTTATGTCTTGGTATGATACGACATGAAGTGATGGAATTGTCTTTTGATTTTTTTTTCATCAAAATCACTTTCATGAAGTGAGTAACTTAGCAAGGACATGTTATTGTATTAAGTACTTGATCAATGAATATTGTGTATTGTAATAATTGTTGTGTTTCATTTATTTATACTTCAAACATAAAAATTGAATATCTTTCTTGCTGTGAAAAAATTCAAGTCCATGATACAAAACATGAAACCCGCCGCCTGTTGAAAATTACGGGTACAAGTATTATATCAGACAAGAATATTTTTATTAAAAATCAGTCACAGTTAAATAAGTCCGTTTGTCAAATCATTATCTCTATACATAAAACTTTTTAACTAACTAATTGCAATGAGCATCAATCTCTAGCAAGAGATTAAGTTAACATTTCACACTAATTAAAGCGTTTCAAATTCTCATTCCAACTTTTGCTCGTGTCGTTCGGTGGGTAAATTATCTTTACGGTCGCATAATTGGACACGCTATTTTAAATGAACATTTATTTAGCGTAATATCCATTAAAGAGGTTCAACGCGCTTTAAAAAGGATCGCTGACGAACAACAACACGAAACAAATAGAACGAGACATGACGCCTTTTAGGCGATATTACAATTTTTTTCCAACGCTGTCAAAGACCAGGCACTCGTTTTATCCTGAACACATTAGGAGAATGTGAGTAAAGAGCCTATTACGAGGTTTCAACATCGAGCCAGACTCGAGAACACCTCAATGTGTGATAGAATCGGAGACCATTTCAACGATACGTTTTTTTAAACGAAGATTTTAGGATTTGAACCCAAGACGCTATGCGCTATCACCGTTCAATCAAAATATAACTATTTCCATCCATTAATGTATCTATCAATGGATACAATACAACTCTATTGATTTACTACAACAGCAGCCTTTAACCAACTATTCCGGTGGTCTATAGGATTCGAACCCTAAAATTATTATCTCTATACATAAAACCTTTTAACTAACTATGAGTATCAATCTCTAGCAACAGATTTAATTTCACGCTAATTAAAGCGTTTCAAATTCTTATTCTTTTGCTCTTTCTCATCCTTATTCCATTATTCCGCTCGATTGCTCTTCTCCATTTATCCTCAGCATCACTATACTACTATTGTAGCCAGGACATGTTTACTTCAATGAAATCTCAACTATGAGAGATTTCAGCAAGAATGGAGTCCTGTTAGTCAACGTACATATAGAAAAAAGTTGCACCTCCAAAGTTTTAAGATGACGCTTTGTCAGCGAAATTGCGGCAAAACAATCATCTAATATGTTATTAGTCATGCTCGGTTGGGTGGATGGCTTATATGGATTGGATTCCACTGTGTAAGCAAACCTGTTGTATCTATTTCATAGATATGTAAATTATGTAACGCTTTGGCCATGTTATTCATACATAAATATCTTATTTTATCACGGCATACATCAGTTGTATTTTTTCATTGCCGGAGTTAAATCTTTGCACCGATGAAAGGTGAGAACATTTTCCCTTTTATGACGAATATGATAAGGAACAATTGTTTTATTCAATTTCCTTAGGTGAGACGTATAAAGCAAAGCAATATCCACTTTATGAGCCTAAAGCGCTTTACGTGAGATCTCAAGCCAACAACAGTGTCCGACAGGCTTGTCGTCAGAGACAATACTGGGGTCTACTCTGATATTCATTTTACACATGATGAGAGGATGTGAGTAAAGAACCACCTCCATGAACATAAATTTGGGACGGCCACAGCTAAATATGAACCTTCGACTTACAATTTACAAGCCCAGTGCCATAAGATTAAATCCGTAAACACACACCTAACGGTCTAAAAAATAACAAGCAGTGTAGCATCCACTTTACTTATGTTCTTATCTTTTTGAGGTAAACAATTAGCTATTGTTGTCCGTCGAGCGTGCGGGGGTGTCACTAATCCCGTTATTTGATTCTCCAATGCATCAAAGAAAAAGCAAAGAAAGTCAAGATACTGTCAAGGAATACTAAAAGAATAGACATTCGTTCCTTAAAAAAATAATCTGTCAGAGGAACTAGGAAGATTGGATATACCGACAGCACAGAAAACGGACGACGTACTGCGCAACGTCATCGACAGGCATGCTCCAAAGACAACGAGAGTAATCAATTCCGGAAACCGTCCCCGTGGTTTAACAAGAGTGCAAAAATTACCAACAGGGAAAAGAGGTATGCGGGAGGCATCGTGAAAAAAATCGGGCCTTGAGATTGATCAACTGATATATATAGCAAAAAAGAATAAATATAAAAGCACCTGCAAAATAGCAAAAAGAAACTACTATAACACAAAATTATCATCAGTGAGGGACACTAATGAAATTTTTCTCTGTTTCAAAGGAACTTTTAGGGGAAGAAAAGGGCACGTGTGTACCCACTAATATTCCGGTAGAAAAACAGCCGGATGCATTTGCAAATTTCTTTTCGGGAAAAATATAAAAAATTCAGAACAATTTGGACCTCTTGCAAAATGAAGATGTAAATTTCCAACCTTTTTCGGGTTCACGGGGACTCTCCTGTTTTAAAGAAACAACTGAAGAAGAGATTTCTAAAATAATTTGTTAATCTCCCTCGAAGTCATGTGATTTAGATCCTTTACCAACTAATATTTTGAAATTATGTCTTCCTGCATAACTCATATTAAAAATCAGTCACTTATCTCAGGACAAGTCCCAGATAACTATAAACATGTAATTGTGAAGCCTCTCATAAAAAAGCAAAACCTCGATGTAAAAATCAAATATGCCATTTCTGTCTAAAATCCTTGAAAAAGTTGTACTCAGACGCCTTTCACAATCTATGGGAAACATTTCAGTCAGTTTATCGTTCTTACCGCAGCACAGAAACTGCTCTGTTCTGTGTTGCGAGTGATTTGCTTGATGTTTTAGATAAAGGTTCTGTTTCTCTGTTGACATTGTTAGACCTTTCGGCGGCTTTTGATACTATTGATCATGGCATTCTCAATAAACGACTTAATATACAATTTGGCTTGTCTGGGACTGTCTTGCAGTGGTTTGAATCTTATTTAGATGGCAGAGAGCAACAGGTTATGATTTCATATAAACTTTATTATCAACAAACATTGTCTTTTGGTGTTCCCCAAGGCTCTGTTTTGGGTCCAAATCTTTTCGTTTTGTATACCTCTCGAAAAAATCTCGAAAATGTTGTGAAACGTGTGGAAGTATGTGTGACGGATGTAAAAGAGTGGATGGATGAAAAAAAAAATTGAAAATGAATGAGTCAAAAGCAGAAGTGATGATTGTGGGAAAGAGAGGGCAGTTGAAGGTGAATGATGGTCTTAACGTGTTGATAGGGGTGAAAAGATAAAAGTTTCAAAGACTGTGAAAAATGTGGGTGTCTATTTTGATTCAGAAATGAGAATGTCAGCTCACATTTCTGCTCTCTGTAAATCTTTATAATTTCAATTGAAGATAATCAGTTCGATCCGTCAGTATAATACAATTGGAACATGTAAAACATTGGTTGTCTCCCTCATTTTTTAATAATAATAATAATAATAATAATAATAATAATAATAATAATAATAATAATAATAATAATAATAATAATAGATCTTTATTGTCCATAAATATGGCAATTTGTCATTTAGTTACACTTGTTATAACGTTAAACGATAACTGTAACATTGAACAGATATTTCACTCCTACTTATTTTCTCTCTCTCTCTCTCTCTCTCTCTCTCTCTCTCTCTCTCATTCTCTCTCTCTCTCTCTCTCTCTCTCTCTCTCTCTCTTCCTCTCTTTCTTTCACACGTGCGATATACGCAACATAAACATATTCATTTCGTTTTCAATTTGTTAGGATTGTGGCAATTCGACACCAAAAATTAGCATCATTATCAATTGGTCAGTTAATCTTATATTAAATAAATTAATCAGTTAATCAGTCAACGAATAAATCCTTGGTTTTTCTGCACCATATGAAATATTCAAAATTTTTATTGCTGATGGAACGAACGTTGATTTATACTTGTTAGTTCTACATTTAATCTGACAAAACCTTCTCCCAGATGGTAAAAGACTAAATTCATGGTATAAAATATGTTTTTTATTGTTGGTAATTGAGAATGCTTTCCTTTCTATTGCTTTTCCATGCATTCTTTCTACTCCATCAAGAGGATGGTTTATTATTTTTGATGCCTCTTTGATAGATTTTGAAATTTTTGATTTATCTTTAAGTCGGCATCCTCCAAACCATATGGTGCAGCCAAACGCAATTACACTTTTAATCAATGAGTCATCAATGTCCTTAGGATGTATAATCTTTGGGCAACTTTCTTAGATATTAATATGTTGAGAGAAATTGAGGGAACTATCAATGGTTATTCCTAAATATTTAAAATAGTCAACTATCTCAACATCATCTTTACCGATCGCCACACACTTTAAGTCGTTTTTATTTTTTACACCAAACACCTGTTCTTTCGTTTTTTCAACATTTAATTCAAGCTGATTTTGTTTACACCAATCGGTGAATATATTTATTTGTTTGAAATAATTCTTTTTGGTAACTTTATCTTTTAATAAG
>NC_088366.1:39863368-39868368 GCF_034508935.2 Berghia stephanieae
GCTAGTCAAACGGCTCATATCTAGTATGTCCTAGTTAGCAGCCGCTTGACGATGGATATGGCCGGTAACCAACGTAAGACGGAGCCTTGTGGACGTTGCAGATGTAGGATATGCCCACAAAATTCCATCAAATTCCCGAATAAAATGTGGGACATCCGACAAGCCTTCACCTGCACGGATCGTAAGCTAATTTCCGCTAATATCTGCAAACGTTGCCACAAGACACACGTGGAACAAACTGGCAAGAGATTAAGCGACAGGTTTGGGCAACATCTACGGTCTATTGAAAACAACGGGGACAAACCTGTCACCCACCATTACAATGGGTCCAGTCATCGAGGATTGAACGACATCTAGATAAGAAAGTTAAGTATGCCTATTCAAATAATCAAAATAAGACAAAAAGAACTTTCTACTGCTCTATCTGTCATACTGATGCACGCTCGACGGAGAGGTGTTTCAAAAATAAATGACAACCAAATTCAGCGCAGAGAACTTATGTATTTTACAATACAAATACCAAGTCATCAATGATTCCCAGTTCTCACAATGCGCTTACTCAAAAAATCACTTACCCACATTATTTTAAACCCTTCATAGAAGATGGTTTTATCTCATTATACTCAAACCCAGACACGTACCAGCCCATTAAATGACTACGTGATACTGGTTCTAGTCAGTCTCTTATTACTAAGACTGCCATCAATGGGATTGAAAATGCAATCCCTTGTGGTCAGACAATAATGAATGGAATTGAGTCAGTCGAAGATGTTATTCTTCTAGTAAAAATAAATTTCATATCACACATGATCAGAAGTAATGTTGTCATTCGAGTGATAGATAGTTTGCCTATTGAAGGAATACAGGTACTCAATGGGCTGGAGAGAACATAAATTTCAGCAATATTTCAGGTAACATGACCAAGAGCCCCCAACTGGCCCCACCCATAACTATTCTAACCATAATGATTATTTTCAGTCTTCGTTCTCTATAACTGGGGAATAAATAATGTGAAATTGAATGTAAGCTTCAATTTAATATACGAAAACAGATAAAATGGATGTTTCGGGTTTCCCCTTTATAAACAAAACCTGCCCTGTTTTGTTGATAAAGTGGAAACCCGAAACGTCCATTTTATCTGTTTTCGTATATTAAATTGAAGCTTACATTCAATTTCACATTGTTATTTATTTATTCGAGCTTCGAGCCGCACCATTTACATATACCTGGGGTGAACATTGAAACTCACATAATGGATACCCTCGGAAATGATCCACTCGGTGATGAGTATTCCTGCTCATCTTCGGTGCAAATGAGAACAAAACACCTACCATTGTACACATAATAACAAAAATTACTGTACAGATATCAATTTTCAGCCTTCCCTTTCTAGGCCTCAGGATTGTAAAACTTACACCCTGGACACCGACAGCAATGATCGATTCGGTGATGAGCACTCATTCCTAGGTGCAAATGAGGATAATTAAAAATCATTGACATTAACAATGTGAATGTTCAAAAAGTTCCTTTTGGGATTAAATACATGAATGGTCACCGATTGATGACACTTTTTCTTAAAAATGAAATTGAAAGAAAATTCCCTGGACACCCCAATAAATGATAAAGTTAGATCCCCAACACCCTCTCCCTGAAGAATGGTCATGGTCAAGCACACAAGGGAGTTTGAATCCCACACCCGACCAAGGTCACTGGAATCCAGATTGTCCTCCTGATGGCATGGTTGTTACTCTAGTGATAACCAGGTCCATGAAGAATATAAGTGAAGATGATCATAATGTTAGTCACACTATGTTTGATGATATTAACATGGATACTGATGTAATAACTTGAGCAAAGAAATGATGAGACATTGAAATATTGTTACAATTCTTTAGTAAAAGTGAGTAATATCCATACTTACAAAACATGTTTCTATCTCAAAATTGATGTACTCATGAGATGATACTTACCTTCCTTTGCCAAGAAGGAAGATTGCCATTTATTCCTCCATCAAATTGTAGTCCCACAAAGAATTATGGATAAAATTCTGGCAATTGTCCATGATAATTCTCATGTAGATTAACAAGACTTTATCTTATATAAAGAAATAATTTTATTGGACGTCTTTAAGAATAGATGTCATAAATAATGTCAAATTTTGTAACGCACGCCAACTTAGCATGAAAACTACAATATCCAAGTTCACCCTCAAACCAATTAAAGTAACGAAGTGGTTATTCAGTATCAGATACTGAATAGTGCTTTGCCACTATTCAGTATCCATGAGGAACTCTTTTTTATAGAGAGAGTGAAAAGTGCGACAATCTCGGTTGAATGTAAATAAACTGCTGACATATTTCCAGATTGAACACGTGCAGTAAATGACAGCCCGATTCAAAGTTGTAAAAATATTTTGATCGTAATTTTGAAATTTCTACTATTGTGCAATTAACATAGTTCAAAATATCAAAATAAGAGTGGCATTCAAATACATTTTTAAATGTGTAAATAGACATGATTAAATGTCACTAGCATGTCAGTGACACCATGGCTTGGTGCATATAAGCTGTTTGACTCTGAGCTTGAGGATCGAGAGTTCAAATCCCGGTAGGGGTAACTTTGTTTTGTTTTTTTCCCCAATATTTTTAAAATTCCTTCTGTCTATTGATATCTTTTAAAACTTTTGTTTTAATAATTTCATTTGCTTGTAATATACTTTAATGTTGATATTATACTATTGTTCTTTTATTATTATTATTATTATTATTATTATTATTATTATTATTATTATTATTATTATTATTATTATTATTATTATTATTATTATTATTATTATTATTATTATTATTATTATTATTATTATTATTATTATTATTATTATATATTATTATTATTATTATTATTATTATTATTATTATTATTATTTCTATTTACTTACTATTATTATTATTATTATTGTTGTTGTTGTAATCGTCATCATCATCATCATTATTATGATTATGATTATTATTATTTTTTAATCAAATAGTTGGAGTATCGATTTATTACGAATATCTTTTATGTGTTATAATCTCGTTGTTGTTTTTCATTATTGTGCCCTTCTATTGTTTATTACTTTTTAAAATCTTGCTTTTTCCTGTTTGTCTCATTTGTTGTTGTTGTTCTTCTTGTTTTTGTTTATTTGTTTGTTTGTTTGTTTTGTCATCTAAGACAAACCCGATTCATTATAATATGGATAAGTAGAATTGTGTCGTACCTATTTGTGTTGTAGAAAACGGAGTTTAAAATTAAGAAAACTCTCTCTCTCTCTCTCTCTCTCTCTCTCTCTCTCTCTCTCTCTCTTTCTCTCTCTCTCTCTCTCTCTCTCTCTCTCTCTCTCTCTCTCTCTTTCGCTCTCTAGTTTCTGTAATAAATTATCGTGTTTGTAAAACTTGATTTCCATTTATTTTATCATTACCATTGTCTGGCCTCAAAAAAATATCTCCCCGTATGTGGGCAAAAATCATCTGCGATAAACGCAGGGATCGGGTCACAGCGATAGGTCATCCGTCCCGCTATCAGCGGATGTCGGCGTCTATGGGGGGCTTAAGGGTTCCTTTCTGATATTTTCATTTGACCCCTAGGGGTCCCCTCTTTGATTATTATATTTCACTTAACCCTTGTTGGGTCTTCATTCCTTTTCTATTTCACCCTCACAGAGGGTCTTTCCTCATTAGGGGAGGGGTGCTATGCCATGGCAATGGTTGCTAGGACATCACCCGAACGAGTCCAGAGTTGACGGTACCTTCCCCAGATTGCTAGGCATTTTGAACACCTCTTTTATGCAATCAGGGTTCGAGCCCGGCGCTGTGTAAGCAAAGCGCGGGAAACCAGAGGCAGTTCTTGTAAGTTTCATCCAGCTGAACTGAATACCACCTTTCCAGCGGTCATGTTATGAATCATTTTATTATTATGGTGTTCCTTATTCGTGGATGCCAGGAGAAAGACGGATGAATGGATAAGTAGAATTGTGTCGTACCTATTTGTGTTGTAGAAAACGGAGTTTAAAATTAAGAAAACTCTCTCTCTCTATCTCTCTCTCTCTCTCTCTTTCTCTCTCTCTCTCTCTCTCTCTCTCTCTCTTTCGCTCTCTAGTTTCTGTAATAAATTATCGTGTTTGTAAAACTTGATTTCCATTTATTTTATCATTACCATTGTCTGGCTGTGAAATCAAAACAAATAAGAGAGACGAATGGATGAACAGTTGGGCAATGAGCACCACGGGTAGATGTATGTTTTCCCATATGACCACTCCTGTAAAGACTGATTGTCTAAATAAGCTCAGAAGACACCAGCAAAGCATCATCTTTCAACTAAGAACACAATACATTCCGCTCAACAACCATTTAAGCAAAATTACAAAAGACAACTCCCTTCCTGCACCCTATGTCAACACCCAATGAAACAGTAACACACCACTTGCTTGAATGTCAACCTCTTGAAGACCTGAGACGCACATTCCTCCCACCAAATCCAAGCATCAGTAACACACTTGAAAGTCACCTGGAACAACTACAAAAGACGTCTAACTTCTACGTCATGGCACAAGACCAAAGGGCTAGAGCTCAGGTGGTCGCTGGTTCGGATAAGTAAGTAAGTCTGGCCGTGAAACAAGAGTTTTCTCTTTCTTTCTCTTCCCTCTGATCAGGCTAGGCTCAGTGCAGTGGCCTGATCTTCCACTCCGAGGGAACTTATCAACGAGTTCCCCCTTTCTATCCTCCTCGTCTTTTCTTTTCTTTTCTTTTGTTATCTGGCTCTACCGACTCTCCGGGAGCGGCTCGAGAGGTCACAGTTACGTTCAGGCTCCGAGTTTTCATCTGTCATGGACATCTGTCCGTCCCTCTATCAGTTCTGCATTTTTGTGGGGATTCGGATATGGTGACGACATCGTTTGGTACCGATATACTTAGTCCAGCCCAGGACGGGATCTAACCATGATGGGTTTAATTATGTACAAGGAA
>NC_088366.1:39870868-39875868 GCF_034508935.2 Berghia stephanieae
CCACAAAGAGGAACATCTGAACAAGTTTTGGCACTTACATCCTTTATAGAATCGGAATTTGAAAATACACTGAAAACTGGGGCCTTCCTAATTGACCTCTCTGTGGCCTAGGATACAGTCTGGATTGGGGGATTAATGTTGAAAATGGCTAGAATAATACAGTGAAAGAAAACTCAAACACTTTTCAAGGATGATCGGACCTAGAAAATTCCATGTTTTTCTAGGAGGGAAGATAAGCAAAACAAGAAAGATTGGTGTACCGCAATGATCAATCATTGCACCAACACTGTTCAACATCTACATCAGTGACATGCCTGCCAGCCAATCACTTTAACTGAGCTATTCAGACGACTGGGTAGTAACCCATCAATCAAAGGACTGGACATAAATAGAAAAGACACTCAGTGAGGAAACATCAAAGCTCAAGGAATATTTCGACCAATGGTATTTGAAGATGAACACAACAAAATGTGTGTCCACTACATTTCATTTGAACAACAGACAGGCCACCAAAACCCTTAACATTTTGGTTGATGGAAATATCCTGCCAGTGGACAGAAATCCAAAATACCTAGGTATCACCCTCGACAGACTGCTTAACTACAAAAAAGTATTGAAGGAACAGCAAAACAAAAAATTCAAAAAGAAACTGCTTACTTAGAAAATTAGCGGGGACCACCTGGGGACCAACACAACATGTCCTAAGAACGTCAGCATTAGCACTGCTATAGCGTGCCCCTGTATGGACAAGACGCCCCACACAAAAATTCTCGAAATCATATTCCATGCGCATAATAGCAGAATGCCTCAAATCAACACCAATCCCTTGGCTTCCAACTATAAGCGCAATCGCACCACCAGAACTCAGGCGAGAAGAGGCAACCCAAAAAGAGTCCACAAACTGCAAGACCTCACCCTAATTACCCCATTAAAAACATCATAAATGAAGCTCCCAGAACATCACAACTCAAATTCAGAAAGCCCTTCTACCAATCAGAACTGAAAAAACGTCGATATTGGGGAGGCCTGGAAGGAATATTGGACAAATAACATGCCCGAAGAAGGTGAGGTAATCAAAGACCCAACGGAATTTATGACAGTCTTCAGGAAAACAGTGGGTCGCCTCAAACCGATTACTGACAGGCCACGGCAGGACTGCTGCAAACATGCATCGAGGAGGTCTGAGGGAGTCAGCCGACTGTCCCCACCTTCAGAGAGCGACAGAGACAGCAGACCACATAGTCTGTGCCCTGTCACGAGATTGGCGGGATGTTTCGAGGCTGTCCTCAACTGCAGTGACGAATTTAAACACTGGCTGGAGACTCCCAGTGTGGAGATGTAGCCATACGCTACTACTATCACAGAAAGAAGGTCCCACAATACAATCACACAAATGTTTCCATTCTACATTAAAATTATTATTATTATTATTATTATTATTATTATTATTATTATTATTATTATTATTATTATTATTATTATTATTATTATTATCACTATTATTATTACTATTATTATTACTATTATTATTATTATTAGTAGTAGTAGTAGTAGTAGTAGTAGTAGTAGTAGTAGTAGTAGTAGTAGTATTGAATGAATGAATGAATGAATGAATGAATGAATTTATATAGCGCCTAGATCCACAATGTGCTCAGAGGCGCTTTAAAATGAAAAAAAAAACAAAAAAACACAACAATAAATTGATAATTTAAGCATAAAATCTATCATATTGGAATAGCATTCATCAATTTGTAATTTAATTACCACACACTGTGCTACAAGATGAAAATTTAGGATATCTATAATATGTTGGCCTAATAGAAATAATAAACAACCAAATGATTTTCTAAAGAGATGTGTTTTAAGTTTCTTTTTAAAGTTTTCAAATGTCGGACATTTTTTGAGGGATGAAGGCAGTTGGATCCATAAGACGGGTGCCGACTGGCTAAAAGATCTCTCACTAAAAGACGATCTACAGCGAGGAACCTGGAAGAGATCTTGACCACTGGATCTAAGTTCTCTCTCCGGCACATAGAGATTAACCATGTTTTGTAGGTATACAGGAGCTGTCTTATTAAAACATTTAAAAGCATAGCATAGAATTTTGAACATAATTCGGCTGTTAACAGGGAGCCAATGCAAAGATATTAAAATCGGTGTTACATGCTCTTTCACCCCACAACCAGTCACCATTCTAGCAGCTCTATTTTCCACTTTATGAAGCTGTCTAATTATATATTTTGGTTACGATTGTAACAGAGCGTTACAGTAATCTATTCGGTTACGTACAAATGATGTCATTAATGTTTTGACAGTCTCAGTATCAAAGCATGTCTAATTCTATAAATTTTATGAAGATGAAGATGACAAATCTGAGCAACTTTACTAACATGAACGTCCATACACAATCGTGAATCTAAATATGCACCTAAATTCCTGACATTGCCATCATTTACATTCTTAATTTGACTCCAGCAATGCTCAATGATTCTATTTCTGTTCCGGTTATTTTCATAAAAACGTATTATTTCCGTTTTATCCTCATTTAACTTTAATTAATTTAAAACCATCCAATCTTTTATGTCTTTCACACACGCTTCCACTCGAGATACAATGTCCACTCTCGTATCGTTAGTAACAGGGAAATAAATTTGAGTATCGTCGGCATACAAGTGAAAATTCAACTCATACGCCGAGATTATAGCATTTATGGGTGTTGTATACAAGGTATATAAGATGGGCCCCAGGACAGAACCCTGGGGTACCCCAAACTGCAGAACACTAATATCAGCAAGAGAATCTTGAATGGCATTATCTTCATCATTATTAATTTTATTATTATTATTATTATTATTATTATTATTATTGTTATTATTATTATTATTATTATTATTATTATTATTATTATTATTATTATTGTTATTATTATTATCATCATCATTATTAATTTTATTATTATTATTATTATTATTATTATTATTATTATTATTGTTATTATTATTATTATTATTATTATCATCATCATCATTATTATAATTTTTATTATTATCATTATTATTATTATTATTATTATTATTATTATTATTATTATTATTATTATTATTATTATTATTATTATTATTATTATTATTATTATTATTATTATTAATTTAATGACTATCACCATTCGAGATAAGACATTTTGACAAGTACAGACCAGAACTGAGACTATCGTAACTCCGATATATTATATTAAGTTACGATACGTGAAACATGACCTAAGAGCGATAAAACTCACTAATCCTAAGTTTATAGTGGTTTTTAAGACATGAAACGAAAGAATAGTAAACTAAATATTCTTCTTGTTCTCCTCCATCCTCGTCTTCCTCCGCCACCTCCGCCGCCTCCTTCCTCTTCCTCATTCTATTCTCTTTTCCTCTCTTCTTCTTCCTCATCATCATCATCATCATCATCATCATCATCATCATCATCAGCAGCAGCAGCAGCAGCATCATCATCATCATCATCATCATCATCATTATCATCATTGTCGTCGTCGTCGTCGTCGCCATCATCATCATGATCATCATCATTATTATCATCATAACATAATCTACCTCACTCCTCTTCCGACTCCTCGTCACCCTCCGACACCTCCTATTTTTCTTCTTTCTTCTACTTCTTCTTCTTCTTCTTCTTCTTCTTCTTCTTCTTCTTCTTCTTCTTCTTCTTCTTCTTCTTCTTCTTCTTCTTCTTCTTCTTCTTCTTCTTCTTCTCCTCCTCCTCCTCCTCCTCCTCCTCCTCCTCCTCCTCCTCCTCCTCCTCCTCCTCCTCCTCCTCCTCCTCCTCCTATGGACTGCCGTCTTCTCAGACCCTCCTACGAATCAAACTAATCTGTCCCCGTGGTTTTTTGCCATTTCAAACGCCAAAATTTGCCATAAAAAAATGGTAAAATTTGCCATCAAAATAGCAAAATTTGCCAAAAAATTGCCACTAGATTTTTATCAAACAATTAAAACAACATGTACGGTAAAAATTGACAAAAATAGGGCATTTTGTAGAATATTGATGTCACAACATGTCAACATGAAATTATTTACATTTTGAATGGTTTGAAATATTTTTATAATAATAATAATAGCCATAGTAAGTAAGTAAAAAAAAGAAGGAAGTAATAAAAATATTTTATTAACTATTTAGCTTCTTAAAATTTGGGATATCAAAGTGAACAATCGCATAAAAAATTCAAAATTTGAAAAACTAATTAAGGAGAGGAAAAAACAAACTATTCACAAGGAAAAAGGAACAAAATCCATTTTCCAATGGGGGCACATTAAATTTGTATTCTCTACCTACTATCCAATTTTGAACATTATTATCATATTTCAATATAGGCCTAATGGTTTTTTGAATGAAAAACATGGAAAAAATCATGAAATATCATAATCATATCATGAAAACTAAGTGCAACTTGTGGCTAAAAATGAAATTGCATTTCATGAAAAATATTTTAATAGAACACATTTTGTTGTTTACATAAATGATAAATGTGATAAATTTCTTAGGAAAATAATTAAACTTTGAAAAGTAAAATTTTTGAATGCAATAAAATAAAAATAGGAATAGGGATTATGGGATGAAGGACGTGAGAGCTCTTCAGTAAAAAGAAAAAAAAAGGCGAAAAACAAAACTTGGGATCTCCAATAGCCTAGGCTGGGCCACAGAGCTGGGAGGCTAGGCCTAGACATGTTTGTCCGTTATTTAGTGCCAATTTTGGATGCTAGCATTGAAAGTCGCCGTCTTTTCACAATTTCTCATAGCTTTTGTTGTTTTTTTTTAAACAAAAAATCGTCAATTTAGCCTAAAAATGGCGAAAATTGCGGCTTTTTGCGGCCAAATAAAATTTGCGGCTTTTTGCGGTCAAGGGTGAAATTTGCGGCAGCGAAAAACTGCGGGGACAGGCTAATATCTGCCTGTTTCCCTGATCTATGGGCTTAACAAGTTTCCCTGAGCCCAACGTC
>NC_088366.1:39878368-39901204 GCF_034508935.2 Berghia stephanieae
GCAGATGACACCCTGTTATTGTCAGAAGATAAAAATGCTTTACAGACTCTATCGCAGCTGTAAAGAACAACAGAGAAAAGATGGGATTGGACATAAATGCAATTAAGACCAAAGCAATGGTGGTAACAAGAAAGGAAAAGCATTAGTCAACATAGATATAGGTGGTAAAAATCTAGAAACTGTATCAATATTTAAGTTAAAACCAGGATAGCTATAGCAAAATCAAGATTCAGACAGCTAAAACATATCCTAACGTCAGATCAAATTCAACTCACTACAAGACTCTGTGTTCTGAAGTGCTATGTTCACTCAGCACTATTGTATTGTTCAGAAACGTGGACCCAAAATAAAAGTACTCGAAAGAAGTATAGAAGCATTTGAAATGTGGACATTTTGACGCATTGAAATGATAAGCTGGGAAAACAAAAACGAAGCAATCAAGAAATTTACGATATCATAAGAATTCAACCAATCTTGCTTCACACAATTAAATCAAGAAAATTGAAATATGTTGCCCATGTATAAAGACACAACTCCATCATGAAAGATATTTTAGAGGGCAAAGTTGAAGAGAGGAGACCAAAGGGCAGACCACCAAGAACATGGATGGAGGATGTGAAGGACTGGAGTGGACTCTCTGTAACTGAATGTAGTAAAGCATGCAACAGAGAGGAGTGGCGCACCATTTCAATTTGTCCTCTACCTACGAGGTGGCCCCGGGAAGTAATAATAATAATAATGATAATAATAATAATATAATAATAATAATAATAATAATAATAATAATAATAATAATAATAATAATAATAATAATAAATAATAATAATAATAATCTTTATTGTCCAAATAAAAGGCAATTCAAGTGAGGTAAACAATGCTCAGTTTGGTTCATCGTATGAACATCAACACATTTACAAATACAGACACATACATACACAAACTTACACGCTAGCACATTGTTTCTACACATGTATACAAAAGAAATGAGCGTACATACATACATACATACATACATACATACATACATACATACATACATACATACATACATACATACATACATACATACATACATAAATACATAAATAAATAAATACATACATACATACATACATACATACATACATATATACATACATACATACATACATACATACATACATACATACATACATACATACATACATACATACATACATACATACATACATACATACATACATACATACATACATACATACATACATACATACATACATACGTACGTACGTATCTACGCACATGCATATCAAAATTGTTTATTTCAGGAAATATACATGATAATGTAACAAGGGTAACATATTCATTGACATAATACCATTTCCTAAAATAATGTACAATGTTTAGAGCTGGAGTATTAATTTGAACAGTGAAGTTTCAGAGTCTGACACAGAATGTCTCAGAGGTAATAATGATTTTAGTGTTGATGACGATGATAATGATGATGAATACGATGATGACGATGATGAAGATGATGATGATGATGATGATGATGATGATGATGATGATGATGATGATGATGATGACGACGATGATGATGACAATAACAGTGGTGGCCATGGCGGTGATGGAGACGACGACGATGAGAGTAACAACGGTAGCAATGATATTAATAATAATAACAACAACAATAATAACAATAACAATGATATTAATAATAATCCCTACTACTATAATAATAATAATGTTGATAATTGTGATGATGATAACAACAGTGCTAATAATTACGATGATGATAATAATGACAATAATAATAATAATAATAATAATAATAATAATAATAATAATAATAATAATAATAATAATAATAATAATGATAGTAATGATAATAATAATAATAATAATAATAATAATAATAATAATGATAATAATAATGATAATAATAATGATAATAATAATGATAATAATAATGATAATAATAATGATAATAATAATGATAATAATAATAATAATAATAATAATAATAATAATAATAATAATAATAATAATTAAACCGATTATTACAATGATATACAAATTGATATATTTTGAATATTTGACAAATAGATGGATACATAAAGATAGAGGGATATATAAATAGACAAATATCTATATTATTAAATATGTAGTGCTACTAATTATTATGAATTTTACATCTTTGTCTCCAAACTTTGTAAGAGCCAATGATGGCACTGTTGCTTATATATTTTGAAAGGACTTTTACTTCTTTGCTTTTAATGCCCAGAATCTTTAAGCCATTCACAAATCTACCATGGACATAGCCGAAGCTACCTACAGAAAGAACGATAACCTCGGATTTATATCCAAGGGCATTTATTTCCATGCATAAAGGAAAGTACTTTTCAAATTTAGTTTGGAATGACTTGTTAATATGAGCATCAAATGGGACTGAAATTTAAACAATTTGTCTTTTTTCATTTCTTTGTTGATTTTTAAAATGTCCGGTCGATTACTGTTAGTATTAAATGAGGATTTGTCACTGTCGAAAAAACTTGGTCTGATGAATGTGTCTTTGAAAATTTGAGTAGTGTCGTTTTTAGGTATTTTGTCAAAAATAATGTCAACAATTCTATTGTGTCGTTTTTGATATATTAATTTGAATTTTGTACATCCGTTTACAACGTGAGATACCGTATCTGACGGATGATTACAGATCTTGCAGCCTTTGGAGTATGACAATGGGTAATACGGAGTTATAGTTAGAGCCCGAAGCTCACCGACCGATCGACTTTAACGATCACGTGTTCAATTTTTTCTCGCGTCCTCTCGTATAATCTCGTCACTCCGGAATAGAAAGAGAAGGTGGAGCTTATATGATATAACGCAATGAAAGTTCTGTCCGATGACGGGTGGGGGGATATCACCTCTCCAAAACGTACCTTATTATATGAGATCTTGAGATTCTTATCCAATCATCGATTGCTCGTTTGACAGTTCGCTTGTGAACAGTTAGGAGACCATCTCTTGATTTATGGGCAGGCGGCTTTGCGTAAAGGCGGTGAGTGTTGTATACATCAAAGAGGCACTTATGTTGGTAACAACAAGATATGAAGTGAGTAGAAAAGTGCCAGAAGACAATAGAGAATAAAAATTTTTCGCGGCGGTGGTGGGGTTTGAACCTGCGACCTTATTGGTACGACAACTCCGCCTGGCAGGTGAGAGCGTGGCTCTACCGTGTGAGCTATCCACGAACACAATAAAAATATTCGTTTCAAACCCAAGTCATTTCTAGATCCCTCTCTCACCCACTTCTTGAGACCGCCGATTCGTTCGCACACCACCATCGCGAAGTAATTTTGACCAGCAGTTAAGCTTAATAGCCAATATTCTCAACACAAACATATAACAGAAACGATTGAGACATTGAGTATGCTCCGGTGTATGGGGTGAATTTTTAATTCAGAAAAGTGAGTGGAGCAGGCACTTATGTTGGTAACAACAAGATATGAAGTGAGTAGAAAAGTGCCAGAAGACAATAGAGAATAAAAATTTTTCGCGGCGGTGGTGGGGTTTGAACCTGCGACCTTATTGGTACGACAACTCCGCCTGGCAGGTGACAGCGAGGCTCTACCGTGTGAGCTATCCACGAACACAATAAAAATATTCGTTTCAAACCCAAGTCATTTCTAGATCCCTCTCTCACCCACTTCTTGAGACCGCCGATTCGTTCGCACACCACCATCGCGAAGTAATTTTGACCAGCAGTTAAGCTTAATAGCCAATATTCTCAACACAAACATATAACATAGAAACGATTGAGACATTGAGTATGCTCCGGTGTATGGGGTGAATTTTTAATTCAGAAAAGTGAGTGGAGCAGGCACTTATGTTGGTAACAACAAGATATGAAGTGAGTAGAAAAGTGCCAGAAGACAATAGAGAATAAAAATTTTTCGCGGCGGTGGTGGGGTTTGAACCTGCGACCTTATTGGTACGACAACTCCGCCTGGCAGGTGAGAGCGTGGCTCTACCGTGTGAGCTATCCACGAACACAATAAAAATATTCGTTTCAAACCCAAGTCATTTCTAGATCCCTCTCTCACCCACTTCTTGAGACCGCCGATTCGTTCGCACACCACCATCGCGAAGTAATTTTGACCAGCAGTTAAGCTTAATAGCCAATATTCTCAACACAAACATATAACATAGAAACGATTGAGACATTGAGTATGCTCCGGTGTATGGGGTGAATTTTTAATTCAGAAAAGTGAGTGGAGCAGGCACTTATGTTGGTAACAACAAGATATGAAGTGAGTAGAAAAGTGCCAGAAGACAATAGAGAATAAAAATTTTTCGCGGCGGTGGTGGGGTTTGAACCTGCGACCTTATTGGTACGACAACTCCGCCTGGCAGGTGAGAGCGTGGCTCTACCGTGTGAGCTATCCACGAACACAATAAAAATATTCGTTTCAAACCAAGTCATTTCTAGATCCCTCTCTCACCCACTTCTTGAGACCGCCGATTCGTTCGCACACCACCATCGCGAAGTAATTTTGACCAGCAGTTAAGCTTAATAGCCAATATTCTCAACACAAACATATAACATAGAAACGATTGAGACATTGAGTATGCTCCGGTGTATGGGGTGAATTTTTAATTCAGAAAAGTGAGTGGAGCAGGAGTAGTAATATAAAAAGCATGAGAAACCCTTGTTAAATTGTTAAATAAAAAATTGCATGATCAGCAGTTTATAACAATAGTGTGTAAGTGTGTTCTAGTATTACACATGTGTAATAGGTGTGTCAATTTTATTATTGTTGTGTGTTGTACACACTTTGCAGTTATTTTTAATTGTATTATTGTGTGTTAAACTTTCATGAAACCGACACGGTTGTTGTATTGAATTTCACAATAAGTTAATAACACTCACTTTAAACAATGTTGATATATTTTAGAATAATAATAATCATAGGTTCAAAATTACTCATAATAGATCTCGCATCTCTATTCGGATTTGAACTTGAGACATTTTCGTGCGATAGATAGGCGCCTTACAATTTGATCAATAAAGAATCGTTGTGTGAATACGACACATGGTCGAGAGCAAAACACTTCGCAAAACACTAAGTTTTGTTTAATAGTTAAACGCCTTACCAATTATCAACGAAAGGGATCACCATATGAAATCGACACATGGTTAATTGGTGAATTTAGCAACAAAGTGTCTGTTTGCTGTCACCCTTGTCGTCTCAAACAACCAATTTAAAGAATTATGTAGTTTTTCCAGTTATTTACTGTACTGGGATGGAAGAATTATCATGTATGGCTGTGTTGTTTTTTTTTTCTTGGGTCATTTTTCTAAAGCGGGTCTTGTAGTTTGTAATTTCCGTCTTAAATGCCATTTGCTTTATTTTTTTAAATAAGACGACGGAGAATTTTATATAATGCAATTAAAGTAGGTAGCGTTCTTGTCTAGGTCTGGTAAAACAAATGAGATGACGTCATACAATCCCCGTAGACAATGTTGATATTGTAGAAACCTCCGGTATAGAGATTAGAACATGAATTCGAAATCAAGACGTTTTGGTATGGTAGTTAGACAATCTATCCATCGACAAATTAAAACCTCTTCACTATGTGAATACGACTAGTAGATGGGTGCAATCGGAGGTGAATGTTTTCATTGAAATTTCACGTAGGATCAATTAAATAGAAATACATAATGTCCATGTGTCCACACAAGTTAAACCCAATATCATGTTTTACAGTCATATTCTCTTTTTCCAATATCATTTTTGGGAACACTTTGATTGGGTTAATGACAACTTTACATCTGAATCAAAACTAAAAAGAATTGATGACAAAAGCTTTTGTAAAACCCAACAACTTTTAACACACGGACTTATTTAACTTGACTGCTTTTTAATTTAAAAATGTTCTTGTCTGATATAATACTTGTGCCCGTCATTTTCAACATGCAGCGGGTTTCGTGTTTTGTATCATGGACTTGAATTTTTTTTCGCAGCAAGAAATAAATAAATGAAACACAACAATCATTACAATACACAATATTGATTGATCAATTACTTAATACAATAACATGTCCTTGCTCTGCTGTTGACATGGCTTTCAATCTTGTATGTATATATAATGCATTATTATATTATTATGGTTATCTTCTATACGCGCGCGCGCGCGCGCGCGGTGTGTGTGTGTGTGGTTGTGTGTGCGCTTTGCATGTCACGGTTAAAGATATATGTTTGTACACCACATGAGTACATTTAAGTTGAAATACTATCTTTACCACGTGTATCGTTATTGTAATATTTAATCAATAGATTTATGGCATTACTAATTAATATTAAGGGTATTCAAAGGATCTTATCCTATTTTGCCCTATACCACATGTTATGTTTTTTGCCAAGTTACTCACTTCGTGAAATAGATTTTGATGAAAAAAATGAAAAGACAATTCCATCACTTCATGTCCTACATTATGGTTATCATACCAAGACATAACCTAATTGAAAATGTAACAAAAATTTTGTGTAGGAATAGTAAATTTTATGAACCAGGTATACATTATCTCTATTTATGACATTAAACCATGAATGTTTTTAACGCACATTTTCAGGGTTTGATACTATATTTACTGTACTTCTCCAGTAACATTGTCGAAGTTTTTAAATATTTGATAGCGGGTGGTTGGATGGGAGCATCACCCTTGAATCATATACCTATGATGTTCGCATGGGTGTACGATCCGATAGTGATGTCGTTTCTTCTTCTCTTTACTAGCCTATCCTGCTTCTTTGGTTTGTGATTGTATTTTTGACAGGGGATATTTTTTTTTCCTGTAAATCCTCTGCCTGTTTGTTCTTGGTTATTTATAATTTAGCTTATGATATCTTTATGATTTTGATTGACATTTGTACTATTTTTGTTAGATTGCTTGTTTTTTTGTTTCAGCGGTCTCTCATATAACCTCAATTGTGTTGGAAGAGACCTAAAGCAACAAACAAAAAAAAATATTTGATACCACAACACTTTTAGATAACAGCAGGTGTTTTTTTTTCCTCAAATTTTATCGATCTGAGCAGATAATATATTTTATCCAGTGAAACGCTGTCCTAACAGCTGCTATATTTTTTTTAAGATGATAACCCAAATGATCAGTAACATCCAATGTGTAAGACGTAGACGTGCAGTCTTTTAGGCGGTAGTGTAATATCATACAAAAACATCTGTCAAATGTGTAGTAATACCTAATGGCGATTTACAAGACGGTCAAAATTTATTAAATAAAAGTTTTCAGGACAGAATGTATCAATTGAACCTAAGAAATTATTTTTTTTCAAAGCCCAAATGTGTGTGATGTAATTGATTTTTTATAGCTAAAATTTATTAAATATAAGCTTGATAGCAAAAATTTTCCTAACCAAAACATTTGAAGTAAAACATTGTTGGCTAAAAATGTGAAGTTAAATGTTTTCTTACCAACATTTGGGAAGTAATCATTTTTAGGTCAAAGTTTATGAAATACAAACTATATGACAAAAATGTATGAAACTAAAGTTTTTTGATCAAAATAGTGTCTGGTGAAAAAAAAAAAAAAATAAAAATTAAAAGTTTTGTGGTCAAAATGAGTGAAGTAAAAGATATTTTGACCAAAATTTATAAAATAAATTAATATGCGTGTAAAAATGTATGAAATACTTTCTATCCAAAATCTATGCAATGAAATGTTTTTAGACAAAAATGTTTGTAGTAGTAGTATCTTGATAAAGTTTATGAATAAAGTATTATTTCTAACAAAAATATGTGAAGCAATAATTTTCCGACCAAATTGTCTGAAATGGACGTTTTCCAATCAAAATGTGAAAAGTAATAATGTTCTGACCCAATATTGAAATGAAAATTTTCTGTCAAAAATTGTATGAAATTAAATTTTTCTGGTCAAAATGTGTAAAGTAAAAGTTTTCTGACCAAAATATAATAATATTATGACCAATGGTTATGAGATCAGAATACATATTCTCTCCAAATTGTCATTCTATCAAAAAATTGTATCAAATTTAATTTTCTAATCAAAATGTGTGAAGTAAAAGTTTTCAGGTTAAAAATTGTATGAACGTTTGCCAGCAAAAATGTATGAATGTTTTCTGGCCAAATATATGAAGTAAACAATTTTTTAGGGGGTCAACAATTATATATTTAGAATATTCTTTTGACAAAATTGTAGGAACGTCAAAACCACTGAAATAAAAGTTTTCAGGATAAACTGTATTAACGAAATTTTCCAGGCAAAATTTTGCGAAGTAACATTTGTCTGACTAAAAGATGTAAAGTATACTTTTTCTGACCAAAATGTGAGAAAATAAAATGTTTTCTACTAGAACTTCATAAGGCAAATGAAACTTTTTTTTGTTGACAAAACGTGTGCAGTAATAGTTTTTCTGTAAATGTATTGTATCATAAATTATTGAAACCGTTACAAAATCAAAGACTTTTCCATGTCTTTCGCTTTTTGAGGCCTTCTCGAGGATTTGACAAAGGCAGAAAGTTTTGAATTTTCAAAGTGCTGACTACTTACCCTGCAGAATTACCATCGACAGAGTAGAGACATAGCAGATATGACTGGTGATCCTATATTATTACAGACAGAAGCAGATATGTCCTACAATTGTTGTAGAGGTGCGATGTCGGATACGACACCCAAAGTTTTGCCATAATTTTCAATTTTATTTTGTTACCATTAAAGTATAACGTTTTTAGTCGTCCTTCTAAAATTATCAATGACATGATTAATGTCGATCCCACAAAGGTTATGAGTAAACCTTTGTTCTTCTCCCCGGCAGGGACCAAATAGCCTCAACTACAGTCGTGCGGGATATCCTTGAACAAGACAGTTCAAACCCTAGTTCAACCTATTTCCAAACAAAAAATACTCCTTACAAAACCTAAATGGTTTTGGAAGAGGTTATTCAAAACCTGCATTTGAAGTTCAATCCTCTTTGTTTCACTCTTTTAGCTCCAAAAGTCGATGGAATCACTTCGTAGTTTAGTAAACCAAAAACCAAAATCAAAACCAAAACCAAGCTCAATGTCACCCAAAGATAAGATAAGGGATATGAAATAGAAATCTCACCAAAACGTGTAAGATTCGAACTATTTCCAATGAAAAAACAGTTTACCAAACCTGCATTTGAATTGCAACCCTCTCTTTTACACTGTTATAGCTCCAAAGGTCGCTTGAATTACTTAGTAGTTTAGTAAACCAAAACCAAAACCAACCCAGAAGATAAAATTAGGGTAATAAAGTGCTAGACGTCGACCCAAAATGAGTGAAGTAAAAATTTTCTCGCCAAATACAGGAAACAAAAGTGATCTGACAAAAATACCAAAATGGAAGTTTTCTAACCAATTACGTGTGAAGTAAAATTTTCGTGACTAGAAAATTGTAAAGTTGGAGTTTAAATTTTCTGGTCAAAATTTATGAAATAAGGCTGTTCTGTTCAAAATCTATGAAATTTAGTTTTATAATGAAAAAGAATTAATGAAATGAAGGCTGCACACGCTAAAATGTATGAGAAAAAATATTCTGATCAAAATGTTTGAAATGAAAGTTTTCAGGATAAATTTTATGGCGTAATATTTTATATCTGAATAATATATATATACATAACGTTTATAGCTAACTTTTATGAACTAGCTTTTTGTTGTTGCTTTTTTTTTATGTGTGAAGTAAAAGTTTTGGGCCAAAAAAAAAAATATTGTAAAGTAAAAGCAAAAGTTTTTCTGGCCAAATTGTGTACAATAAAAATTTCCTGGCCAAAATTGATGAAATGAAAATTTTCTGTCCATATAATGTATGAAACGTTATCTTTCTGGTCAAAATGTATGAAGTAACGGTTTTCCGGGTAAAACACATGAATTAAAAGTTTGCTTGCAAAAATGTGTACAATAAAAGTTTTCTGGCTAAAGTATATAAAGTAACATTTTTCTGGATAAAATGTACGATGTAGCGGTTTTCAGGCCAAAATGTGTGAAGTTTAAGTTTCATAGCCCGAAATGTGTTATGTAAAATATCAGTCAAAAAACCTGTGAAATAAAAATTTTAGGGTCAAAATTTAGGAAATTAAATTTTTTCTAGCCAAAAAGTATGAAATGTAAGATTTTCTTTTTACCAAAATGTGTATAGTAGAAAATTGTTGCTATGATAAAATCAATGTTTTGTGTGTGTGTGTGTGTGTGTGTGTGTGTGTGTGTGTTTCCCCAAAAAATTATGAAATGCACGTGTTCTTGTCCTCAACGCAAAACAATTTCTTGTCAAAATTATAAAATAACTGTTTTCAAGCCAAAATATATAAATTGAAAGTTTTCTGACCAATGTAGATACTTGAAGTAATATATTTTTGGTCAAAATAATTGAAGTAAAAGTTTTCTGGCAAAATATATATGAAATGAAAGTTTTCCGGTCGATATATGTGAGATAAAAGTTTTCTTGTCAATATGTGTTTAGTAATATTTTGATGACAAAATTAATGGGTTTTTTTTTTTTTTTTTGTTTTTACCCAAATTTATGAAAAGAAAGTTTTCTAACCCCAAAAGGCGAAGAGAAATCTTTTTCTGGTCAAATCGTATAACATCAGTTTTCTGACCAAAATGTTTGATATGAAAGTTTTCTAGTCAAAATATTTCAATTCAAAGTTTGTTGGGTTTTTTTTGTTGTTTTTTTTTATTTCTTTTTTTATTTGCTGTTTCTTTCGAAATATTTATCTATTTATATATTTATTTTTCATTTGTTTTTTTGTTTTGTTTTGATTTTTCTTTTGTACAAAAATACATAAAGTAAAAGTTAGCTGGTCAAAATGTATGAAATTTAAAAAAAAAATCTGATTGAAGTACTACATTTTGACCAGCTAACTTTTACTTTATGTATTTTTGGACAAAAGAAAAATCAAAACAAAACAAAAAAAAAACAAATGAAAAATAAATATATAAATAGATAAATATTTCGAAAGAAACAGCAAATAAAAAAAGAAATAAAAAAAACAACAAAAAAACCCAACAAACTTTGAATTGAAATATTTTGACTAGAAAACTTTCATATCAAACATTTTGGTCAGAAAACTGATGTTATACGATTTGACCAGAAAAAGATTTCTCTTCGCCTTTTGGGGTTAGAAAACTTTCTTTTCATAAATTTGGGTAAAAACAAAAAAAAAAAAACCCCATTAATTTTGTCATCAAAATATTACTAAACACATATTGACAAGAAAACTTTTATCTCACATATATCGACCGGAAAACTTTCATTTCATATATATTTTGCCAGAAAACTTTTACTTCAATTATTTTGACCAAAAATATATTACTTCAAGTATCTACATTGGTCAGAAAACTTTCAATTTATATATTTTGGCTTGAAAACAGTTATTTTATAATTTTGACAAGAAATTGTTTTGCGTTGAGGACAAGAACACGTGCATTTCATAATTTTTTGGGAAACACACACACACACACACACACATACACACACAAAACATTGATTTTATCATAGCAACAATTTTCTACTATACACATTTTGGTAAAAAAAAAATCTTACATTTCATACGTTTTGGCTAGAAAAAATTTAATTTCCTAAATTTTGACCCTAAAATTTTTATTTCACAGGTTTTTTGACTGATATTTTACATAACACATTTCGGGCTATGAAACTTAAACTTCACACATTTTGGCCTGAAAACCGCTACATCGTACATTTTATCCAGAAAAATGTTACTTTATATACTTTAGCCAGAAAACTTTTATTGTACACATTTTTGCAAGCAAACTTTTAATTCATGTGTTTTACCCGGAAAACCGTTACTTCATACATTTTGACCAGAAAGATAACGTTTCATACATTATATGGACAGAAAATTTTCATTTCATCAATTTTGGCCAGGAAATTTTTATTGTACACAATTTGGCCAGAAAAACTTTTGCTTTTACTTTACAATATTTTTTTTTTGGCCCAAAACTTTTACTTCACACATTAGGATAAAAAAAAAGCAACAACAAAAAGCTAGTTCATAAAAGTTAGCTATAAACGTTATGTATATATATATTATTCAGATATAAAATATTACGCCATAAAATTTATCCTGAAAACTTTCATTTCAAACATTTTGATCAGAATATTTTTTCTCATACATTTTAGCGTGTGCAGCCTTCATTTCATTAATTCTTTTTCATTATAAAACTAAATTTCATAGATTTTGAACAGAACAGCCTTATTTCATAAATTTTGACCAGAAAATTTAAACTCCAACTTTACAATTTTCTAGTCACGAAAATTTTACTTCACACGTAATTGGTTAGAAAACTTCCATTTTGGTATTTTTGTCAGATCACTTTTGTTTCCTGTATTTGGCGAGAAAATTTTTACTTCACTCATTTTGGGTCGACGTCTAGCACTTTATTACCCTAATTTTATCTTCTGGGTTGGTTTTGGTTTTGGTTTACTAAACTACTAAGTAATTCAAGCGACCTTTGGAGCTATAACAGTGTAAAAGAGAGGGTTGCAATTCAAATGCAGGTTTGGTAAACTGTTTTTTCATTGGAAATAGTTCGAATCTTACACGTTTTGGTGAGATTTCTATTTCATATCCCTTATCTTATCTTTGGGTGACATTGAGCTTGGTTTTGGTTTTGATTTTGGTTTTTGGTTTACTAAACTACGAAGTGATTCCATCGACTTTTGGAGCTAAAAGAGTGAAACAAAGAGGATTGAACTTCAAATGCAGGTTTTGAATAACCTCTTCCAAAACCATTTAGGTTTTGTAAGGAGTATTTTTTGTTTGGAAATAGGTTGAACTAGGGTTTGAACTGTCTTGTTCAAGGATATCCCGCACGACTGTAGTTGAGGCTATTTGGTCCCTGCCGGGGAGAAGAACAAAGGTTTACTCATAACCTTTGTGGGATCGACATTAATCATGTCATTGATAATTTTAGAAGGACGACTAAAAACGTTATACTTTAATGGTAACAAAATAAAATTGAAAATTATGGCAAAACTTTGGGTGTCGTATCCGACATCGCACCTCTACAACAATTGTAGGACATATCTGCTTCTGTCTGTAATAATATAGGATCACCAGTCATATCTGCTATGTCTCTACTCTGTCGATGGTAATTCTGCAGGGTAAGTAGTCAGCACTTTGAAAATTCAAAACTTTCTGCCTTTGTCAAATCCTCGAGAAGGCCTCAAAAAGCGAAAGACATGGAAAAGTCTTTGATTTTGTAACGGTTTCAATAATTTATGATACAATACATTTACAGAAAAACTATTACTGCACACGTTTTGTCAACAACAAAAAAGTTTCATTTGCCTTATGAAGTTCTAGTAGAAAACATTTTATTTTCTCACATTTTGGTCAGAAAAAGTATACTTTACATCTTTTAGTCAGACAAATGTTACTTCGCAAAATTTTGCCTGGAAAATTTCGTTAATACAGTTTATCCTGAAAACTTTTATTTCAGTGGTTTTGACGTTCCTACAATTTTGTCAAAAGAATATTCTAAATATATAATTGTTGACCCCCTAAAAAATTGTTTACTTCATATATTTGGCCAGAAAACATTCATACATTTTTGCTGGCAAACGTTCATACAATTTTTAACCTGAAAACTTTTACTTCACACATTTTGATTAGAAAATTAAATTTGATACAATTTTTGATAGAATGACAATTTGGAGAGAATATGTATTCTGATCTCATAACCATTGGTCATAATATTATTATATTTTGGTCAGAAAACTTTTACTTTACACATTTTGACCAGAAAAATTTAATTTCATACAATTTTTGACAGAAAATTTTCATTTCAATATTGGGTCAGAACATTATTACTTTTCACATTTTGATTGGAAAACGTCCATTTCAGACAATTTGGTCGGAAAATTATTGCTTCACATATTTTTGTTAGAAATAATACTTTATTCATAAACTTTATCAAGATACTACTACTACAAACATTTTGGTCTAAAAACATTTCATTGCATAGATTTTGGATAGAAAGTATTGATTTCATACATTTTTACACGCATATTAATTTATTTTATAAATTTTGGTCAAAATATCTTTTACTTCACTCATTTTGACCACAAAACTTTTAATTTTTATTTTATTTTATTTTTTTTTTTCACCAGACACTATTTTGATCAAAAAACTTTAGTTTCATACATTTTTGTCATATAGTTTGTATTTCATAAACTTTGACCTAAAAATGATTACTTCCCAAATGTTGGTAAGAAAACATTTAACTTCACATTTTTAGCCAACAATGTTTTACTTCAAATGTTTTGGTTAGGAAAATTTTTGCTATCAAGCTTATATTTAATAAATTTTAGCTATAAAAAATCAATTACATCACACACATTTGGGCTTTGAAAAAAAATAATTTCTTAGGTTCAATTGATACATTCTGTCCTGAAAACTTTATTTAATAAATTTTGACCGTCTTGTAAATCGCCATTAGGTATTACTACACATTTGACAGATGTTTTTGTATGATATTACACTACCGCCTAAAAGACTGCACGTCTACGTCTTACACATTGGATGTTACTGATCATTTGGGTTATCATCTTAAAAAAAATATAGCAGCTGTTAGGACAGCGTTTCACTGGGATAAAATATATTATCTGCTCAGATCGATAAAATTTGAGGAAAAAAAAACACCTGCTGTTATCTAAAAGTGTTGTGGTATCAAATATTTTTTTTTTTGTTTGTTGCTTTAGGTCTCTTCCAACACAATTGAGGTTATATGAGAGACCGCTGAAACAAAAAAACAAGCAATCTAACAAAAATAGTACAAATGTCAATCAAAATCATAAAGATATCATAAGCTAAATTATAAATAACCAAGAACAAACAGGCAGAGGATTTACAGGAAAAAAAAATATCCCTGTCAAAAATACAATCACAAACCAAAGAAGCAGGATAGGCTAGTAAAGAGAAGAAGAAACGACATCACTATCGGATCGTACACCCATGCGAACATCATAGGTATATGATTCAAGGGTGATGCTCCCATCCAACCACCCGCTATCAAATATTTAAAAACTTCGACAATGTTACTGGAGAAGTACAGTAAATATAGTATCAAACCCTGAAAATGTGCGTTAAAAACATTCATGGTTTAATGTCATAAATAGAGATAATGTATACCTGGTTCATAAAATTTACTATTCCTACACAAAATTTTTGTTACATTTTCAATTAGGTTATGTCTTGGTATGATAACCATAATGTAGGACATGAAGTGATGGAATTGTCTTTTCATTTTTTTCATCAAAATCTATTTCACGAAGTGAGTAACTTGGCAAAAAACATAACATGTGGTATAGGGCAAAATAGGATAAGATCCTTTGAATACCCTTAATATTAATTAGTAATGCCATAAATCTATTGATTAAATATTACAATAACGATACACGTGGTAAAGATAGTATTTCAACTTAAATGTACTCATGTGGTGTACAAACATATATCTTTAACCGTGACATGCAAAGCGCACACACAACCACACACACACACACACACGCGCGCGCGCGCGCGCGCGTATAGAAGATAACCATAATAATATAATAATGCATTATATATACATACAAGATTGAAAGCCATGTCAACAGCAGAGCAAGGACATGTTATTGTATTAAGTAATTGATCAATCAATATTGTGTATTGTAATGATTGTTGTGTTTCATTTATTTATTTCTTGCTGCGAAAAAAAATTCAAGTCCATGATACAAAACACGAAACCCGCTGCATGTTGAAAATGACGGGCACAAGTATTATATCAGACAAGAACATTTTTAAATTAAAAAGCAGTCAAGTTAAATAAGTCCGTGTGTTAAAAGTTGTTGGGGTTTTACAAAAGCTTTTGTCATCAATTCTTTTTAGTTTTGATTCAGATGTAAAGTTGTCATTAACCCAATCAAAGTGTTCCCAAAAATGATATTGGAAAAAGAGAATATGACTGTAAAACATGATATTGGGTTTAACTTGTGTGGACACATGGACATTATGTATTTCTATTTAATTGATCCTACGTGAAATTTCAATGAAAACATTCACCTCCGATTGCACCCATCTACTAGTCGTATTCACATAGTGAAGAGGTTTTAATTTGTCGATGGATAGATTGTCTAACTACCATACCAAAACGTCTTGATTTCGAATTCATGTTCTAATCTCTATACCGGAGGTTTCTACAATATCAACATTGTCTACGGGGATTGTATGACGTCATCTCATTTGTTTTACCAGACCTAGACAAGAACGCTACCTACTTTAATTGCATTATATAAAATTCTCCGTCGTCTTATTTAAAAAAATAAAGCAAATGGCATTTAAGACGGAAATTACAAACTACAAGACCCGCTTTAGAAAAATGACCCAAGAAAAAAAAAAAAAACAACACAGCCATACATGATAATTCTTCCATCCCAGTACAGTAAATAACTGGAAAAACTACATAATTCTTTAAATTGGTTGTTTGAGACGACAAGGGTGACAGCAAACAGACACTTTGTTGCTAAATTCACCAATTAACCATGTGTCGATTTCATATGGTGATCCCTTTCGTTGATAATTGGTAAGGCGTTTAACTATTAAACAAAACTTAGTGTTTTGCGAAGTGTTTTGCTCTCGACCATGTGTCGTATTCACACAACGATTCTTTATTGATCAAATTGTAAGGCGCCTATCTATCGCACGAAAATGTCTCAAGTTCAAATCCGAATAGAGATGCGAGATCTATTATGAGTAATTTTGAACCTATGATTATTATTATTCTAAAATATATCAACATTGTTTAAAGTGAGTGTTATTAACTTATTGTGAAATTCAATACAACAACCGTGTCGGTTTCATGAAAGTTTAACACACAATAATACAATTAAAAATAACTGCAAAGTGTGTACAACACACAACAATAATAAAATTGACACACCTATTACACATGTGTAATACTAGAACACACTTACACACTATTGTTATAAACTGCTGATCATGCAATTTTTTATTTAACAATTTAAAAAGGGTTTCTCATGCTTTTTATATTACTACTCCTGCTCCACTCACTTTTCTGAATTAAAAATTCACCCCATACACCGGAGCATACTCAATGTCTCAATCGTTTCTATGTTATATGTTTGTGTTGAGAATATTGGCTATTAAGCTTAACTGCTGGTCAAAATTACTTCGCGATGGTGGTGTGCGAACGAATCGGCGGTCTCAAGAAGTGGGTGAGAGAGGGATCTAGAAATGACTTGGGTTTGAAACGAATATTTTTATTGTGTTCGTGGATAGCTCACACGGTAGAGCCACGCTCTCACCTGCCAGGCGGAGTTGTCGTACCAATAAGGTCGCAGGTTCAAACCCCACCACCGCCGCGAAAAAAATGTTTATTCTTTATTGTCTTCTGGCACTTTTCTACTCACTTCATATCTTATACATCAAAGAGTACCGCTGACCGATGGGTAAATAGTGGTTGTGTAACCCAAAAGCCCTCCGACTCGACTGCAAGGTCTTGTATGTAATAGTTGCGTAATCATTTGGAAGCTACATGAGAAAGGTGTTTTTGTGTAATCCCTTTCACACACACACGCACACACACACACGGACACAAACATATAATTGCCTATATTATTAATGTTAATATATACATATATCCCATGCTGATTGTCACTACCCCCCATCCCCCCCCCCCCCAAACCATTTCCATCATCCAAGTACCAGCGGCCTTTTCTCTTTGATTTCTTATCATGGTCTACCCGAAGCCCAACACCTCGATCGTTTGTGGGTCAACCCCCCCCCCCTCCCCCCACCTTCTCCCGTAATCAATTTATAATTTTCTCTCTGTATAGAGCGCCACATGCACAATTATATACTATTGAATGACACTGACCCCTTGCCCCTCCCCTAACACAAGCCAACAGCAACCCAAGCTATCCTCTATCACGTGACCTTAGATCCGATGCTGCATACCGCTTGAGAGTCTTCACTATCCAGATCTCGTTCATGGTCACGTGAGAAGGCTATATCCGTTCGGGTTCGGCGTTCGGCGTCTCGTTCGGCCCGATTTCGTTAAAAGCCTAATATGTATGAAGTAGACTGTCGCACTCGAAAAGCTGCAAGCGGCATTTTATAGCAAACGCTCTAATTTCGTCAGGGAATTTATGATTGAATATGAAATTGGAGGAGAGAGCGTGGTTTGCCCCAGTGGCTTCTCTAACAATTCCTCCTTGAGACGCCAGTTCATGGAAATGGGTAGTCTCAGTCTCACACTTTTAAGGAAGTTTTGAAAACATTTTGGGGACTTAAAAGTACAACTAACGTCACTATCAGCCTGTACAGACATCAAGTAATCGTCATCTTTTATTAAGGAAACATTTTGGCGGATACACTTTTCAAAAAGATCCACCCAAAATGACTTTGGCCAATTAACTTTTGTCGTATTTTGGAGGCGTTTGCCGTTGTGACAAAAACCGGCAAAAGTGTTTTCTTCTTTTTCGTCTAATGAGGCGCGTAGAATTTTTCTTTTCGTTAGATGAAGGTTCAGGCTGTTTGTGGCTGTTATCTTCACACTGTCATCGTCACAATTGAGGATGGACAGGGCAAAGGATAAATGTTTTGCATAATAAATTATTTTAGGGTTTGGTAACCCGAGACCACTTTTTGATCTTGGACAAAACATGAATGACCTTGTACTCGAATTATTCAAATGTAACCAATTTCTAATTTTGTTCACAATTATATTTCCAATTCCATTAAGGTCCTTTTCGGTAAACATGAGATTACAAAAATAAAACATTAGAATTGAAAAGCACATTGAACTCAAGAGACACAGTTTGGCTGAAGACGGCAGAGGGGAAACATCTAAAAGGTTCATATTGTTTCTAAATTTTTCGATTATCGTTTTTCGTTGATGTTCATCACTTTTGTTTGTCAGGTTGATGTTGTGTCCTAAATACGTGTAAAATTCTTCTTTTTCTAATGTTGGTATTTCATGTTGTTGTATAGTTATTGTTGGTAATTTGAATTTTTTGTTCCAGTTGTTACCTGAACGTTGGCCAGATGTTATGGCGCATTTTGGGGGTTTTATATTCATTCCCGTTGCATTCATAAATTGATTCATTACTTCTTCACTTTTTGCTAGTAACGTGACGTCGTCAACGTAACCTTGGATGGGTAGTGGCATCTGCAGAGAGGTATGGTTTTGTTCGATTCATCTTAGCCATTTATCTATTCCTTGTTCAAAGACAATTACAGACCATGGACATCCTTGGATTATACCTTTGTCTCTGTAGATTGTATTTGTGAGGTGATTTCGGACTTTTACTTGGAATGATGCTTTGTTATAAATATCCTTAGTAATGTTGATGAATACTGGAGGATATGAATATTCATTAAGTTGACGTAGCATGAATTCGTGATCTATACTTCCAAATGCATCTTTTATATCTACAAAGCATAAATATAATTTTCCCGATGAGTGTTAAAAATCTGATACTGCACATTTTAACGAAAACACATGTTCTTGTAGCCCGTTTCTAGGTAATGAACCTTTCTGTGAAAGTGACAGTCTCTCCGTGTCGACAATCCATTGCATGTGTCGATTTCATGAATATTTTATAGGACGTTAGTAATAAGGCGATAGGTCGCCAGTCGTCGACGTTGTCCTTAGTCCTTGTTCCCATTTTTTTTTTTTTTTTGGTACCAGTGTTATGATACTGTGTTTCCAGTCGGGGGGGATTTTTTGATATTTTAAACAGGTGTTAAAGATGGCCGTAAAAATTGGTGCCAGTTTGTTTATATTTTGTTTTATATATTTATAGGTGACACCGTCTGCCCCGGGTGACTTTTCATTAGGTAATTTTTAACACAGCTTGTGAGTTCGTCGATTGTAAACTCACTTGTTGATGGTGTCCATGCGGGAGAGGGGATAGTGACATCATCGGACCAGGGTGTGTCACTAATGTTTATATTGTTTCGTTGACATTTTTCTTTATAGGCAGTCTCTACTGTGTTGATATCTATCTCACAACTTGAGTGTGTTTGTTTACATCCGTTTCTAATAATATCAATAGCTTTTCGTTGGTGGTTTACGAATATTGCTGTGAGTTCTTGTCTTGTCACCTCTTTTTCCTCCTGTGCTCTTGGTGTGTTGTTTTGAATAAGGGAGGGCATAATGGAGGACTTTATATCTATTATTTTTATTTCGATATATTTTAATAGAGCTTCATAATTGTTGATCGGGTCTTTTATCATTTTTTTTAATCGGTCCATCTGGGAATTTTGTTAGATTCGTTTGCAGTAGCGGAGAAATTCAATGCTAAACGACTGTCCATTATCGGATCTTTGGATTTGGAATGTGTTGTTTTTGATGAAAACACTGTGTAGTGTTGAAAATAATTTTATCCATTTTAATGGGTTGGAGTGACAAAAAGTTGGTTTAATTTTAATGGGTTGTGTAGATATAGTATATCTGAACATACCTTCTTGTTGTATAAACTTATTCCAAGAAGAATTACTGGTCGGTTAATGCTGATACTGGAGCCAATTAGAAATGTCAAACAAACCACAATCACTATTTCCGCCATTCACAACACGTTTTACAACATTGTAACCATTCTGTCCGACGTCTAGTCGAATTTTACCACTTTTGATACACTCCTTGGCAAGAAATCTGATCCTTGTCACAAGTCCTATACTCCTTCTAGACATTGTCTGTGTTTACGAGGACAGCTACAACATACATACATACATACATACATACATACATACATACATACATACATACATACATACATACATACATACATACATACATACATACATACATACATACATACATACATACATACATACATACATACGTACGTACGTACATACGTACATACGTACATACGTGCATACGTACATACGTACATACGTACATACGTACATACGTACATACGTAGATACGTACATACATACGTACATAAATACGTCTTATATTAAGAAGAAGATGGCAATGATGGTGATGATGACGATGATGATGATGATGACGATGACGACGATGATGATGATGATGATGATGATGATGATGATAACAACGGCGACAATGTCGATGATGATGATTCACGCCACTGCTGCTCGTTATTTTCATTGGTTGTCTCATGTTTCCACAGAAGATTTGTTAATTAATTTGATGGCGGTTGGAATGAAGGTTACCTAATGTCGATTTGTTCTACATTTTGCTTCTAGATACCGTCTTCTGGAGCGCAGAAGTTGGAATTTTTCGCTCATCGGATGCCTCTTTTCGTTGATGGTGTTAAAAGCTTTCTTCTCAACTGCATTAATATAAGTTGTGTCAAGGCTTCAAAGGTCGGTGTTAATTATTTTTGAAGCCTCTCTGAGGGTTCTATGTAGTTTGGATTGTTCTTTTGTTCCACAGCTTCCATCCCACGTTGTGATGCCAAACGAAACGATACTCAATATTAGTGACTTGTAGATTTGTATCAAGGTCTTTCTGTTCACATTGAAAGACCTTAATTTTCTGAGCGCTGGTTACATTTTTTTGATGACATTGTTGGTGTGCGATTCAAATCTTATACTGTTATCTATAGTTACACCAAGGGATTTAAACGTTTCCACAATGCTTACCGCCTGATTGTTAATTTTTGTTATTTGCCTTGCTCTTTTCCCTACTTTTCTGTGATCAAATAGTTGTTCCTTTGTTTTTGTTACATTGAGCTCTAGACAGTTATCGGAACACCATTTGCTGAATTTATTAACTTGCTCAGTGTATTTGAATTCGGAAACGGAATCATTGAGCAGGCCGAGTATAGCGGTGTCATTAGCATACTTGATGAGTTGGCAGTTATCAAAGCTAGCCACACAATCGTTTGTTTAGATGATGTAAAGTAGAGGTGAGCATACACATCCTTGTGGGCTTCCGTTTGAAAGAGGTTTTACTGATGATATAGTTGAGCCTACTCTGACATGTTGGGGGCGATCGATGAGAAAGTTGTTATACCAGTTGATGAGGTAATGGGAAAGGTTTAGAGCATGCAGTATACTGATTAATATGTTGGTTTTCATGGCATTAAAGGCAGACGAAAAATCGACATATAGGATTCGACAGTGAAACATAACAAGTGATTTGATATTGAATGCATCACTGTGAGGAGTGCGTCTTCCACACTAAGATTTTGTTGGTAGGCAAACTGATATGGATCAAGTATGTGTTTGTCATATATAAATTGCAGCAGCTCTCTTTACAGAATTTTTTCCAGACATTTCATAATAATTGATGTTAAAGCAACAGGTCTATAATCGTTCAGCAGAGTTGGTGGATTCTTTTTGGGTACTGGAATTATAGTCGATGTTTTCCATAAAATTGGGATTTTCTGTTCATCTATTGAACTTTGGAAAATAGGCACGAAAGGAACAGCTAGTTGGTTGTTACAATTTGAAATGAGTTCCCCACTAAGTCCATCTGCGCCTGGTGCTTTTTTCTTTTTACACAATTTTAGAAGATTGATGACCGACTCTTCTTTGATTTCTGGTGGAGGGGACGTATTTTTTGTTATGATATCCATTTTTTGAAGTACGTTTTCAATGGTGTCGAATCGACAGTAAAACTTATTCAATTCCTCGATATTCATATGTGTGTCATTGTTAAAATCTGTCTTTTTGTTGTTAACGCCACACATTTCTTTAATCATCTTCCACGCCTGCGATGCATTTGAATTTTTAAGGTTCGTTTCCATTTTATCTTTATATTTACGTTTTTCTTCATAAATTACCCTCTTTAATT
>NC_088366.1:39901301-39963801 GCF_034508935.2 Berghia stephanieae
CAACGATGAAAATACAAATTGAAAGAATACTGGGGATGTAGGAGCTTTCGCAATGTCTCCCCTTTACTTAACTTATGGAAAAACAAATACCCTAGCACCTTTACTAAGACTTATGACTAACCCTAATAGAAAAAAAATCCTCCGATCTCGAGCTAACCCTAATAGAATAAATGATGACAAATTGAATAAATAAACGCCTGACAAAAGATCAACGTGAAAATACAATTTGAAAGAATACTGGGGATGTAGGAGCTTTCGGAATGTCTCCCCTTTACTTAACTTATGGAAAAACAAACACCCTAGCACCTTTACTAAGACTTATGACTAAACCTAATAGAATAAAATCCTTCGATCTCGAGCTAACCCTAATAGAAAAAAGACCCTCGGACTGCGTTGCACTACCTTCCATTACTTCACAAATCAAAATGGCGGCTGAAAATCAAAACAATGGTCAAATTCGATCTGTCAACTTATTGTTGTTCTTCCTGTCGTAAAAACGCCAAACTGACAACTTTTTACAGTGACGAAATTGGTTGTTTTTGAGAGTGTTAGTGTTGTAATTTTCAAATCTTTCAGTAGAGTTGTGCGCCGTATAATTTTTTTATTAGAGTGTTTCAGCAAATCATTTTGGACCTAGACTTAGACTTAGACCTATCTATCACATGATCGCTGTCCTATTTAAAATTGGAAAACACCATGTGACGTGTGCAAAATTTAGGTCACGCATTCAAAACAATAGTCATGCCGCATGTGGTAAAACACGTGCGCCTGCCTTTGACCGCTCACCTTCCATAGCAAATTATAGAAAAAAATATCCATTAAAATGTGGCTGTCGGGTGGCAAAATAAACACATACTCATAAATACTCGATCGTGCATCAAATAATGTCTAGATATTGATATTTTATTAAACAAATAGTGAAATTTATCAACAATAACTGTCAATCTATTTTAGACCAGGGTAAAGTTAATTATTCAAAAATTAATGCGCTTGTGTCAACAAAACAAGAACTATCTGTAACCTGATTTTCAGAATAATTTAGACATATATGTTGAATGTAACTACATTAAAATTTTATTTACACATGTTTGTTTTAACTGAAAGTGTATTATCTATAATTTAAACAGCAAAGGCGGGAGATCTATTTTAGGCGCTACGTTGTCCGGCTTCCAACGTTCCTAATCAGCAGCAATGAACCGGAGATCAAATAATTCAAAGGTACGGTTTCATTTTCAGTGTTTGAGTTTGTAATCTGCATCCATTGTTTTAAGAGAAGGTAAATATTTAGTTCAATGTTAACACGTAGTAGCTTTCCGGTCTTTAACTTTGGATGTTTCTCTCGTATAATACTAGAATGCTTTGTGGATATTTTTCATCTTAGTCTACGACTCACTTCGCATTGTGTTAGGAGACAGCTCTACTCGCCGATATTCTCACTTACAAAGTTGACGTTTCCTTCGCTCATGTCTGCTTCATGTTCAAGCAGTGACTGATTCTGATACTGTTTGAGGAAACACTTTTCATAATAATAGGTGGATAATATTTTAAAACGAAGTGGTTATTCAGTATCAGATACTGAATAGTGCTTTGCCACTATTCAGTATCCATAAGGAACTCTTTTTTATAGAGAGAGTGAAAAGTGCAACAATCTCGGCTGAATGTAAATAAACTGCTGACCTACTTCCAGATTGAACACGTGCAGTAACTGTCAGCCCGATTCAAAGTTGTAAAAATATTTTGATCTTAATTATTAAATTTCTGCTATTGTGCAATTAACATAGTTCAAAATATCAAAATAAGAGTGGCATTCAAATAGATTTTTAAATGTCTAAATAGACATGATTAAATGTCACTAAAATTTCAGTGACACCATGGCTTGGTGCATATAAGCTGTTTGACTCTGAGCTTAAAGATCGAGAGTTCAAATCTCGGTAGGGATAACTTTTTTTTGTTTTTTTTTTCCCCAATATTTTAAAAATTCCTTCTGTCTATTGATATTTTTTTTAAACTTTTGCTTTAATAATTTTATTTGCTTGTAATATACTTTAATTTGATATTATACTATTGTTCTTTTATTATTATTATTATTATTATTATTATTATTATTATTATTATTATTATTATCATTATTATTATTATTATCATTATTATTATTATTATTATCATTTTTATTATTATTATTACTATTTATTATTATTATTATTATTATTATTATTACTTTTGATTCACATTTGAATTTTGATTTACATATTGATAATTGTGTAAGCCGTGCAAACAGAATGATGGGAATAATATATAGACCCTTTATAAGTCTTGATAAAACCACATTTTTATATTTGTATAAATCGCTCGTTCGACCAATTCTAGAATACGGAAATTGCATCTGGAGCCCATTATGTAAAAGACAATCTATTAGTATTGAAAGTGTACAGAGGAGAGCTACCAAAAAAATTTATACAATACAGTATTTATCTTATAAGGAAAGGTTAGAATTTTTTGACTTACCCAGTTTGAAATATAGAAGAATTCGTGGGGATTTAATTCAGGTTTATAGATTGGTACATGGTCTGGATAGGATAGACTTTTCTGATTTTTTTTTTCATATTCTAATATTACTTTTACTAGAGGGGACAAGTTTAAGATTTTTGTCTCTAGATGCAAAACAAACATAAGACAAAACTGGTTCGGTATTCGTATTGTTCAGAAATGGAACAGTTTGAAATTTGAAACAAAGAATGCAAAATCTATGGATTATTTCAAGGTGTTAGTAGACAGGGAATTATATGATGGGAGATTTATATATGACGAATAATACTTGTTTGCTCTGCTGTTGACATGGCTTTCAATCTTGTATGTATACATTATGCATTATTATATTATCATGGTTATCTTCTATACGCGTGTGTATGTGTGTGTGTGTGTGTGTGTGTGTGTGTGTGTGGTTGTGTGTGCGCTTTGCATGTCACGGTTAAAGATATATGTTTGTACACCACATGAGTACATTTAAGTTGAAATACTATCTTTACCACGTGTATCATTATTGTAATATTTAATCAATAGATTTATGGCATTACTAATTAATATTAAGGGCATTCAAAGGATCTTATCCTATTTTGCCCTATACCAAATGTTATGTTATGTTATGTTATGTTATTATTATTATTATTTTATTATTATTATTATTATTATTATTATTATTATTATTTATTATTATTATTATTATATTATTATTATTATTATTATTTATCATCATCATTATTATTATTATTATTATTATTATTATTATTATTATTATTATTATTATTATTATTATTATTTCTACTGACTTACTATTATTATTATTATTGTTATTGTAATCGTCATCATCATCATTATTATGATTATGATCATTATTTTTTTTTAATCAAGTAGTTGGAGTAATTTAATCAGTAATAGATTTATTACGAATATCTTTTATGTGTTACAATCTCGTTGTAGTAGGGGGAATTAGGCTAAAACCGTGCAAATTCGGGTTGAAAGCATGAAAATTTGCATACAGGTTGCTAAGACCCATAGAAAAAACATCTGATATAGAACCACTCTGGCAATCAGTCATAACGTATCGGTTTAAGGCCTTAGATTTTACCTATTACAGCTATATTAAACAAGGGAAATAACTGCGTAAAAATATATATTTTCTTCATATTCATTGTATTAGGGAAAATTAGGCTAAAACCATGCACATTGGGGTTGAAATCCTGAAAATTGGCATATAGGTAGGTAAGACCCGTATAAATAACACCTGATATAGAACCACTCTGGCAATCTATCATAACAGTGCGTTTTTAGCACTTTTATTTTTTCCTATATAGCATTACTTATCCGAGGAAATAACTACGACAATACAATGTGCGTTCTAAAACTTTAAATACACCGGTAACCATTTACGGTAGCTAACTGATGGCTTTTTCCTGTTGTAACTAGTAGATAAAAGCGGGGAGGGGGGAGAGGGAGTGAGCGGGAGAGAGAGAGAGAGAGAGAGAGAGAGAGAGAGAGAGAGAGACACACACACAGAGAGAGAGAGAGAGAGAGAGAGAGAGAGAGAGAGAGAGAGAGAGAGAGAGAGGGGAATTTTACTCATTATGTACTAACCTAACTTGTAAATAAAATAGGAAGAGAGGGGGAGGGAGTGAGCGGGAGAGAGAGGAAGAGAAAGAGGAAGAGAGAGAGAGAGAGAGAGAGAGAGGGGGGGGGGGAGGGAGAGAGAGAGAGAGAATCTTACTCATTACTGTACTGACCTAACACCCCCCCCCCCCCACACACACACACAAACACACACACACCCTACATCTACACAAGTCCGTGCAAGGCAAACCGGACCTTAAACACTTGCATCGGGTGCCGATACATTCTCTCTTACATGAACATTTGATGAGTTTTTGGACACTTTTGAAAATTCTGGAAATAAGCTCCACAATGGTTCATGTCGATCGTCACATTTGTTGCAGGGTTCTCTTCTATAAAAGATATAATGTTAGCAAAAGCTCGACTTCTTTCAAGACATCATTAGTATCATCAGCAGTGACATCTTTTAAAGCTTGTTTTTTTTAAGTATCGTGCATGACAAATTTTATGGTATAGGGCGGTAGTGTGCCTCCTGAGCGACTAAATCTTCTCCGGCAGTAAATGACAACATATCAGAATCTTTTATAGATAATGCTATTTCACGAAAATTTTCTTCCATATCTGTTGTCATTATAGAATGGAGTACTCCCGATTCCATTTTTTTTTTTACAAAAAAGCACGTTTGTTTATTACAGCCAATCTATAATTTTGAATGTTGTCTCATTATTCTCGTGGGTTGCGAAATATATTCATTCGGCGACTCCTCCAAGTCAAATGACGAAGTTTGGAATTCTTGTAGGGCAATTCTTTTAGATTTCTTTAATTCTAATCGCCTAATTTTGTTGGCATTAAATTTTGCACGACAATACTTATACCACTTAGCATCATTTTGTTTTAAGCTTTCAAAAATCTCATAACTATCTGATGAATTTTAAAATATAGATACATCCAACTTGTTTTCATCACAAACCAAAGAATTGAATTGTGTTAAATCTTCAAAAAGAGTTTTATAGCCTTGCCCTTTGTCATACCTCCTCGACTTAGAGGGGCATTCTAAACGGTCTGTGTTATCTTGTTGGCATATCAAACACTGGTCCCAGTCTCTGGGAGCAGTTCTTTTTGCCATTGTATGTGTATCTGAAATCATGCAAACGCATTCCTTTATTAGGCATATGCAATATTCTTTCATCACTCTCTCTCTCTCTCTCTCTCTCTCTCTCTCTCTCTCTCTCTCTCTCTCTCTCTCTCTCTCTCTCTCTCTTTCTCTTTCTTTCGTTCTTTCTGTTAAAGACCCATCATCAGCAGGCAAAATGTGTGCAGTGCCTTACATAAGGATACAACAGTACAAATAGAACATTCTCCCATCGTCCCTTTGAGGTAAATAACGTAAAGTAAATAACTTGTAACAATACAGCATCATAGTGGTTGCTGATGATGATAATTATAGCAATGTAAGTGGTATGCTGACTCTTTACTGTCATCAAGTTTGACCAAAATAGGTTTTAACTCACGTAAAATGATTATAGCAGTATTTTTGGAAAGAAAAGAAAACAGGAGGAGAGGAGAAGGAGCACTGTCCTTTGTCAACACCGGTTATCGGCATTTATTGAGCTGTGTTCTGCTAGTCTGTTTTGCCTACCCCTCTGCTCGTCTGCCCGTCTGCCCGTCCGTTTTATAGCAATTGATTATACTTATTAAATCAGATGCAGAAAAATTCTTATATTATAGAATATTGCTCGCAAGACGTGAAATTGAATAATATTTACGATTAAATAATTTGTATGGTTCGTGAATCGAAAGTAAAGGGAAAGGAAAACATCCGCTTCGACGCTAAAAATAGTCACCAATGGGAATCCAAAGGATGACGTAAAACAACCTTGGGTCGGCTTGCCTCGAATGTTTACACAATAAAAATGAAAGAAATTATTGTCGTCCATTTCAAAATTTCAAATTTCTCATCTTAAAAACCTTGTATCTCAACTTAGACTGATCTCTCAGAGTGGTTCTATATCATAAATTATAGGGTTTTTCATATTCTACAACATACGTAATTTTCATGCTTTCAACCCTGTTTGCACAATTCAAGGGTTTGTTGGACCTAATTCCCCCTACTATTGTTGTTTTTCATTATTGTGCTCTTCTATTGTTTATTACTTTTTAAAATCTTGCTTTTTCTGTTTGTCTCATTTGTTGTTGTTGTTGTTCTTGTTGTTGTTGTTGTTTGTTTGTTTTGTCATCTAAGACAAACCCGATTCATTATAAATATTTGGCCAGACTTTCTGCCATTTTTAATTCAGCGATGTACTTCCGTGAATTAATTGCCGTATTATATTGAAATTTACATGACATAATAATAATAATAATAATAATAATAATAATAATAATAATAATAATAATAATGATAATAATGATGATAATAATAATAATAATAATAATAATAATAATAATAATAATAATAATAATAATAATAATAATAATAATAATAATAATAATAATAATAATAATAATAATAATAATAATAATAATAATAATAATAATAATAATAATAATAATTTAAATAGATACTGAATATTAGACTAGAAAAATTGACATCTATTTTCTGAATACAGGTGGTATTTTTAGGGGTGTTTCTTTTTTTACGAAACCTGCCAAAACACGCCGAACCCCGACAAAGTTATGGGAAGTAGGTAGCAGTGGGGAGTGAACCTGGGACTCAGGGAAGTGTACACCATTGGAGAGTGAACCTGGGACCTGGTTTCGTAAAAAAAAAAAGCAATTACTTTTTTATGAAACCCGACAATATCCCACAAAGTTATGGAAAGAAAGTAGGCAACAGTGGGGGAGTGAACCCGAGACTCAGGGAAGTGTAGACTATTGGGGAGTAAACCTAAGTCTATGGTTTTTCGGCGGGTTTTGTAAAAAAGTAATTGCTTCATTCTCGTCTGGTATCCAACTCCCATAGTCCGGCTTCATTTCCCACTAGTATCTATCTTTCATAGTCCCAGGTTCATTTCCACTGATATCCTCTTCTCACAGTCCCAGGTTCACTGCCAACAGGTGTGCACTTCCCTGAATCCCGGTTCATTGCCCAATGGTGCCCCCTTCCCATAACTTTTGACAATTTCAGTAGGTTTCGAAATAAAAGTACATTCTGAGCTCACTGTCCACTGGTATCAGCCTCTCGCAGTCCCAGGTTCAATCCTCATCGGTGTCCAAATCCCAGATTCACTCACCACTGCTGCCTACTTCCCATAACTTTGTCGGGTTGTGGCGGGTTTCGTAAAAAGTAATTCCCCCTCCCCCTTGGTATTGCTTTTTTACAAAATCCAGAGTCCCAGGTTCACTCCCCACAAGTGTACTTCCCTGAATCTCAAGATCACCCCCCACTGTTGCCTACTTCAATAACTTTGTCGGATATTGCCAGGTTTCGTTGGATTTCGTAAAAAAGTAATTGCTTTTATATGAAACTCGTTGAAACATGCCGAAAACCAGAGTCTCAGGTTCACTCCCTACTGGTGTACACTTCCATGAATCTCAAGTTAACTCCCCGCTGTTGCCTACTTCCCATAACTTTGTCGGATATTGCCGGGTTTCTAAAAAAAGCAATTGCTTTTATGTGAAACTCGCTGAAAACCACCGAAAACCATAGTCTCAGGTTCACTCCCCACTGGTGTACACTTCCCTGAGTCTCAGGTTCACTCCCCACTGTTGCCTACTTCCCACAACTTTGTCTGATATTGCCGGGTTTCGTAAAAAAGTAATTGCTTTTATATGAAACTCCCTGAAACCCGTCGACAACCATAGTCTCTGGTTCACTCTCCACTGGTGTACACTTCCCTGAGTCTCAGGTTCACTCCCCACTGTTGCCTACTTCCCACAACTTTGTCGGATATTGCCTGACTCGTAAAAAATTAATTGCTTTTATGTGAAACTCGCTGAAACCCGCCAAAAACCAGAGTCTCAGGTTCACTCCCCACTGGTGTATAGAGAATTATAAAAGCCTTACGATATCAGTTATTGTTACGTTTCACTGTTATGTATTTGTTCACAGATGATGCAATTGTATTTCTTCGATATTCTGTATCTCTGAAATAAAATTGAGATTGAAAAAGGACAAGGCCTTATTCATTTATATCGAAGAAACTAAAAGTATGACGGACGCTAGAGATCTCGCGGAGATCACTGCAATAAGATGTCCTGCCCAGGCTGTCTAGAATCATGGACATCAAACATCCCTTCAGACGTCCTGCTCAGACTCCTCGACATCCACGAGAGGACTGCTCATCCGACTACATCCCCTGCAACAGCGCCCACGGCCACAGGGGTTAAAGCTGAAAAAGTCAAGCGACCGATTATCTCTGTGTCAGGAACAAGCGAGGAATGGACATACTTCAAGCAGAGGTGGTCGGAATATAAGCTCGCCACGCGACTTAGCGGCCAGGACATCATTTTTCAACTCCTTGAATGCTGCGACGAGGCCCTCCGTAGGGACTTATCAAGGAGTTTCACTAACCTCACGTCTTGTGATGAAAATACTCTCCTCGATAATATTAAAAAACTGGCAATCCGCCAAGAAAACGTCATGGTGGCTAGGTTACAACCCCAGCAGATGCGACAAGACAGAGATGAACCAGCCCGGACCTTTGCCGCACGCATCAAAGGTCAAGCTAGTGTCTGTCAGTACGATTTGAAGTGCATATGTGGAGTCAATGTCTCATACAGTGATCAGATGATTCGGGACACTTTGATAATCGGCTTAGCAGACGACGACATTCGCCTCGATGTGCTGGGGCAGGCTGACCAAGACATGTCACTCGACAAAACCATCCGTTTTATCGAGGCTAAGGAAAGCGGGAAGCGCTCGGCTGGCAGGATTAACCCCCTTCCTCTAACGCTCACCCCTACATCAGTCAACGCAGCAAGTAGCACGTATAGACAAATGGAAAGAAAACGTCTCACTGGGCAAAACCGACCCCCTGAAAGGAAATGCGGCTATTGTGGTAGAGATGGACATGGCACTAAGAAACAAGACAGAGTCAACCATTGCCCTGCATACGGTCATATATGCACCAATTGCGACATTCCGCACCACTTTGAAAATGTCTGCAGAAAACCAAAACAGAAAAGGCAAGGCAACTCTGCAACAGCTGTGTTTGAAGCACTATGCTCAATTGATCGTCTTGACCATCATGTGTACAATTCTGCACGCGAGTCATGGGAAAAGCGCCCATCTGCACAACAGCCGACAGTCCAAATTGAGATCCAAGCCCTCCCGTCAGATGCTAACGACCTTGGAATCGATTCCACCCTGTGCAACCCAACCAATACGGCAAAAGCCCTGGCCATTGCAGACACCGGCTGCCAATCATGTCTTGCTGGAACCTCACTCCTCACACAGCTAGGTTTAACCACTGCCCACCTCACTCCTACTTCAATGAAGATAAGAGCTGCAAATCAAAACCCCATCAAGATCGTGGGTGCCCTAGCCCTTCGAATAACAGGCTTCACACAATCCATGCAACGGAAAACAACGCGTCAAATTGTTTACATCTCGCAAGCAACTGACAAATTTTTCTTATCCATGGAAGCCTGCAAAGACCTTGGTATCATACACCACTCATTCCCTTCAATAGAATCAGCCATAATAACAGACTCTATGAAGACCATCCAATCTGCCCTACATAGTGAATCTAATAATACTGCTGACAAAGACCCTTGCGATTGTCCCCCTCGCCAGAAACCACCACCCCTCCCAACAATCCTGCCCTTCCCAGCCATAGAAGAAAACAGAGAAAAGCTTGAACAATGGCTCTTAGACTACTACAAAAGTAGCACTTTCAATGTCTGCGAGCACCAAGGGCTGCCAATGATGTCTGGACCCCCAATGAGGTTCTCTGACTATCTCCTAAGTCCTTGACTTGCAAAAATCGGATTTCATGTGAGTTGACTAAGCAAGTCCCAGACTAAAATCACGGCACCTTCGGACTAAGTTTGAACAAGTTTTAGTCATTTGCTGAGGCAGGACTTCACAGCTTAGACTGAGACTAGTTACTAGGTTACGTTATAGCGTCAACGAGATAGTAGCTATTTTTAGATGAGAAAATACGTCGGTTACGAATGACAGAGGCAAAAATTGTCCTATCGCTATTGACACTGACTTTTGAAAACAATAAGATCGGATACATTTTTGTGAGCAAAAACTTTTCAAAAGACTAAATCTAATCGGCTCGTGAGTTGCGAGTGAAGTTAGACTAGAAATCGAAAGATTTGAGTCAAAGAACAACCTAAAAATTATTTGAAAGTATAGATGAGACAAAATTTATTCTGCTGGCTTTGTAACTGACTGAATTAATGTGATTCATCCGAACACAATTTATCTTTTATTTATTTTTTTGTTTTTGGTTCAATTTGTTTAAGTTTCATTGAAACTTTTATTGTCTTAAATATAGACCATGGACACCATTGTAGTCGGATCAGTCCAAAGTCAATATCACGTGATTTGATTCATCATGACAAAATTAAGTTAAAACAAAAAAGAACGAAATATTATTTATACCGTATGTATTGCTAATTTCCTCTTTCGAAATCTTTTGCGTTGACAGTATGAAGGCGGTATCTTACATGCCATCATGTAATAGAGAGCGGGATGTTACCAGCACAAATTAGCTGAATTAGTCACCGTCCTTACAACGCCCACTTCTCGGCAAGAGGCCAGCTAGTCTAAAAAGCGTTCATGAAATCCGATTTTTAGTCACTTGCTCAGTTCCGTTTAGGCTTAAGACTAGCAAGTCATTTACTAAGTAAGTAAGTAGTAAGCTTCGCAGTCCGAATGCCGCTTGCTGAGAATTGTGTGATTCAATCATGGTCGATAAGTATAGCTACTCTCTCCATCCATGTTGTTAATTGTTTCCATTGGTCGCTGTCCTGGGACAGAGTTTTGAGGCTGTCAAGATCTTGTTTTGACTTTGGTACGGAGGGCACTGTAGTATTTCTTAGTTCTTCAGGGATTAATTCGGCCTCATCTGAATCCAGAAACTTCTGATATGTAGAGAGGTCTTGGTTCAGGGTAGTTACTATTGATGTTGGTGGTCTCCCTACATATTAGTTGCCATGAAGGAAATATTCTGTCATTGCAGTTTGGGCTAAGATGTTATCTTCTCGACGTAAGATGTGACCATGTAGCCTCCATCACTGTTCTTTTATTATTGTACTCAAGCGCTGGACCCTGGTTTTTTCATAGAGATCAGTATTTGTAATTTCTCTGGCCAATAGATTCCGATTACTTGACGTAATTGTTTGCGGTGGTATGAATCGAGACTTTCTAAGTTCTTTTTTTCTGAGGCCCCAGGTTCCACAATTATATGTCAATATCGGAATAATCAGTACCTCGTAAATCTGTATTCGTTTATTCTCACTGATTATGTTATTTATATTCCATAAATTTTGGAGTTGGTTGAATGCATTGGTGGCCAGCTGCTTTGGTTCTACATATAGTGTCGAAAGCTGAACTCATATTGATTCCAAGTATTGTAAATTCTTCCTTATATTTCTCCGTTCTGGCTTTCAGCCACCGATGGGCCCATACTATGTCTGCAGTTCTTCTATCTCTTCTAAACCCGCTTTGTGAAGGTGAAAGATAATCCTCTAACTTTTCTCTAGTTCTGTTGAGCGTGATTGTGATTAAAACTTTTCTTAGCGTGGATAGCAAAACGATTGGTCGCAAAATTTCTAAAGGGCCTTTCTTTATATTTGGTTTGTTTAGCAAAATGAGTTTTCCATTTTCAAAATTGAGAACTTGTTTTGTCTTAAATATCTTATTATACATATCAGCTAGTACTTGCATGCCTTCGTCGTCAAGAAATTTTAGTTCTTGTGCTCTAACGCCATCTAGACCTGGCGATCTCTTGTTATTGAGCTTCGGTATGGCTTCATTTATTTCTTGGGGCGTTATATGCATTTCAAGCTCTGAATTGGTCGAATCGAATGGTTCCATTTCTTGAATACTCTTGTATTTCTCTATATAGTACACGCTTATAGTGTTTATAATTTATTTCTTTATCACTACATAAGGTCTTATTACATTTATCGTTGATTATAAGTCTATTATGTGTTTTTTGTCGTTTAACTACACTAGTAAATTACTATATCTAGTCCTCGTTCATGAAAACGGGCCCTGGTGTGTAAATAGCCACTAGCTGCACTATACACACAAAAAACATAGCTCAGATATATTGCTTAATGCTCACAGCGCTTAAAATTAGGTGCAGGCTCCAATCTAAAGCTATACCAGTTGGCCTTTAAACATTGATAAAACACAAAAGTGTTTAATTGTATAATATGGTTTCATGAATTTTGATTTTTAAAATGTAGTTTATTTTACTAATATTTTGTGTGTTTATAAAAGGACAATGCAGACAACAGCTACTTATTTCTAGATGATTAACCATTTGATTACAATAGCGCTGACTGAAATTGAAATAATGTATAAAAATCGAACCGACAGAGCGATTAAAATCGATCATAGATTTGTCTGCGTTTAAAATGAGTTATTCAAAAACAAATTAAATTCTAATTCACGTCCGACAACTGCCAAAAGTGTGCAATTATTCTCAACAATTTCTTGATAACGTCTTCACCCCTAATAAATGTCAGTGATAAACCTCTTAGTTTTTGGTAAACTTTTAGCACAATAATTTCTTGAGCTTTCTAATAATACATGCTGAAAATCATTGCTAGGTGTTTAGTAACAATTGGTGATGAATAGAATTTCAAAAAATGCGAAGATAAATAAAAAAATGTTTATCAAAGTTCTTAAATCCAACTTGCTCTTATTAAGATTAAATGATAAAGAGCCACATATCATATACGGGGATTGTCCTAAGAAAAACCGGAAAATGACCATAGATTCAATATATTTGGATTGATTCTCGTCTTTTTAAAAGCAGTGGTCACCGTGATCACTACTTTATTTTTGAATGTGATCACCGTTGTGATCAATGCATTTTTTCCAACGTTGTGTCGCGATCAGTAGGAGAATGGCAAATAAAGATAAGACAAGTAAAAGAAAAAGTAAGCTCCCACTGGTGTAAAAGTCACCTGGTAACTCTCTCATAGTATTTATAGATATTTATACCGTTTATCATCCGCTCTCTTTTTTATTGTTCAATTTAATGTAATGTTTCATATCTGTTTCGTATATGTCGCGTGAGCCAATTGCACTGCAAATTATTTGCCCAATTGTGACGGTGAGAGTGAGTTGGTAGCCGCAGGCAATGGTCAGGCATACGCTTGTGAAAAGGTTTTTTGTTTGGTCTTGGTTATGCACCCACGAACAGGTGGGTAGATAGACAGATCTGCGAATATATAGGCACAAAACTTTGACTGGGTGAAAATTTCATGCTTCCCTTTATGAGTAGTGATATTGAAAGGATTTCAATTAACAACCACTTCACAACATCACTGATCTCATCTTAATGATTTTACTAACGGGTTACAATTATGTTTGTGGGGTGGGAAAACAAGTAGGCAAATAAGAGAGCACAAGAATATAATATGTATTATATATACATAATATTACTATTGCGCAACATTTATATTACGATAGTACATTTGCAAAATGTAATTCATTCATTTGAAAGGCATACACACATATACATATTATATATATATATATATATATATATATATATATATATATATATATATATATATATATATATATAGACTCACCAACAATGTAGTGCTAGAAAGAGCAAACTCCCTCAGTATGCATCTCATGCTCTGCCAGTGACGTTTGCGATGGCTTGGTCACGTACACAGGATGGACGATGGACGCATACCTAGGACTTCATATACTATAGATGTCGCTGACCCATACCCAAAGACATCATGTAGGCCTACAGTGAACTAGCTTCTGGACGGCGACCAACTGGTCGTCCAGCTCTGCGATTCTATGTCTGCAAACGAGACATGGAACTGACAGGCATCGGCTCAAACACATGGGAATTGCTTGCTGACGACCGCAGCGGCTGGAGATATGCGGTGATGGAGGGAGTGAAGAGAGATGAGGAGTGGAGAAAGAAGAAGTTTGAGGAGAGAAGAGCAAGGAGGAAAGAGAGGCAGCAGATCCAAACACCAAACGCACAGTCAAACTACGTGTGCAACAACTGTGGTAGAGACTGCCATGCAAGGATTGGTCTGCTGAGTCACACCCGTCGCTGCTCTCAACATTAGACCCAAGCCATACAGGGCGCAAACCATCGTCTCTTGAGATATATATATATATATATATATATATATATATATATATATATATATATATATATATATATACTAGTATATATATATATATATATATATATATATATATATATATATATATATATATATATATATATATATACTAGTAAAAAGCCCGCAATTTCGCGGGGAAAGAACTATTTTCATTCGATATTGCCAGAATCATTTTCTTGATTAGCTTGATTACGATTAGATGCACATTTTAATCGATGTGCTTGTCGTCGCTGCCATGCTTTATTCGGCATGATTATAGTTTACCACGCTTTTCTTGGAGTGCTTTGCACTACCTTCAATACTTCACAAATTAAAATGGCGGCCGAGAATCAAAACAATGGTCAAATTAGGAAATTTCAAACTTTCACAAATCTGTCAAGGTTTGTTCTAGAGTTTTTTAAAACGCTTTTATATGATGACAAATTGAATAAATAAACGCCTGACAAAAGATCAACGGTGAAAATACAAATTGAATGAATACTGGGGATGTAGGAGCTTTCGGAATGTCTCCCTTTACTTAACTTATGTGAGGTCAAATGAAAATCTGAAGCGGACGCGATAAATATCAAGTCCCCGAATCTGTCTACTTTTGGTTTGTTCGGGCTAGAAGCTAGACCGAACCAATTGACAGTTTGCCGACGACGTTTAACTAAATATTTCCCAGGGCAATAATTATCACATCGATCGACAGTAATATCAGCAGTAATATTAGTTGATGTTGTTAATCGGTGAAACTTGTTTAAAATTTCTGTAAATCCGAATACCGTTATGTGATCAAGTGAATTTTATCACTATGAATGCCACGATTTGCTGAAAAATGCCAATCTGACAGTTCCTAGCAAACACCCCCCCCCCCTTGCTCACGAATTTCTCTACTTGATGGACCCCCCCCCCCCCCTTTTTTTTTTCTTCCACGCAACCACATTCCAAAACACACATACACACATAAATATAGATATTATGCGCTTGGCTAAGAAGCTCATAACATTGCCATCCGGAAGTATAACGGACCAACACACAAAACTGTGTGTATCCATGAACGTTTATAGTCGAGTTAATACAGTTCAGTGAGCATTACTCATAAACGCGGATGGCAAAAAGAATAACAAAGACCTGAGTGACGTCATCTTCGAACTATCTATACACCACACACACACACACACGCACACACATAAACATACACGCAATGAGAACACACTACTACTACATAACAACACTGATCACCGCTAAATCAACACAACGGAAGTAAGGACTCTACTGGACAGATAGAGCTAAGGGTGTGGCCATGAGTGTGTTAGTGTCTTCGGTACATTTTTTATGATATCTGTTTGACTTAACGAACTTTCAAACTGAATTTTTTAATTCAGAAAAGTGAGTGGAGCAGGCACTTATGTTGGTAACAACAAGAGATGAAGTGAGTAGAAAAGTGCCAGAAGACAATAGAGAATTACTTTTCTGAATCAAAAATTCACCCCATATACCGGAGCATACTCAATGTCTCAATCGTTTCTATGTTATATGTTTGTGTTGAGAATATTGGCTATGAAGCTTAACTGCTGGCCAGGTAACTTCGCGATGGTTGTGTGGCGAACCCGCGGTCTCCAGAAGTCGGTGAGAGAGAGCTCTAGAAATGTTCTGAGTTTGATAAGAATATTATAGTGTTCGTGGATAGCTCATACGGTAGAGTCACGCTCTCACCGGCCAGGCGGAGTTGTCGTACCAATAAAGTCTCAGGTTCAAACCCCACCACCGCCGCGAAAATTTTTATTCTCTATTGTCTTCTGGCACTTTTCTACTCACTTCATCTCTTGTTGTTACCAACATAAGTGCCTGCTCCACTCACGTTTCTGAATTAAAAAATTTATCCTATTTATTTGCAATGTCCCGTAGTTGCTGTGCAAAGCGATTTCCCAATCTGTGCCCCGTCTCGCCAACGTAACATGTGTTACAATGTGCGCATCTAATGGCATACACAAGTTTGCGATCTGCATAGCACCTTCAAGATCTTGTGATGGTCCAAACTTTCTCCGGAAATGCAATGGTTTTGTCTTGGTAAGGGTGCTCACACGTCCTATATTTAGGCCTCATGCATCTGTGGGTTGTAGGTCCATTGTCTTGTGATGGCTCAAGACAACTGCGTACAAGCAAGTCCTTTAAGTTCCAGTCTCCTCTATATGCTAGCAACGGCAGTTGAGAGAAATCCTTCCGGGTGTCCTCATCAGAAGACCATAATTGTTCATCAGAATTTTTTTGCCTTAGTTAGCATGAGGGTGGTGCGTAAGGACCAGGATGGGGCGCTTGTTTTGACGTGGCTGTTCATGCTTGGCTGCAAAGAGGATTCTTTTGTAATGCTACGAGTTTTCATAATAGCCTCTTCTAATACTCGGTCAGGGTAATGGCGATCCCTGAAGAAATTTAACACGATGTTTCGCTGTCTGGTGAATCTCTCATTATCCTGACTCAGTCTTCTAAGACGGAGTATCTCGCTAAATGGAATGGGGTCCTTGAATTTTTCGGGTGGAACGATCCATAGAGCAGGTAGCTGTGTCTATCTGTCTGTTTATAATGTGCAGTTGTACAAACGCCAGTGTCAGTGAGGGTAGTAGTAATGTCTAAAAAGATTATCTTCATGTTGGAGATATCAAAAGTGTATTGAATAGATGGATCGAAGGTGTTCATAGCGTGAATGTATTCTTCAAGTGCAGGGCGGTTCTGGTGTAGGTCCCGTGTATTGCAAAGCAAAAGTCTCTTCCAGACAACCCATAAAGAGGTTATCATACGATAGACCCATATTCGTTCCCATGGCAACACCTGATATGTGATGAAAATATTCTCCGTTGAATTCAAAAGTGTTGAGGGTGAGCACTAATTCTGTGAGACGGACAATGGCATCAGTGCTGATATTTGCACAGCATGTCGAACTATAAAATGTCTAACTGCACGTAGTCCATCTGAATGTGGAATAGAAGACGTCCATGGTGAAAATGAGCTTATGGATGTGATCCAGAAGTCACAGAAGTCTGGTTAAGCCTCGAGCCAAAATGAAAGAGAAAGAACGAAGATGACTTGTACTTCTCCTTTTAGTTAAAAGTGGCAGGAGTTCGGGTTTTAGCAGGAAGTATCAGATCCATAATTTTAGATTCACATTTTTGACTGATCATTTGAATCGGTTGTTAGCGAGGTCATAAATGTGGTAATCTTAGGTAAAATGGGATAGCTAACGGCATCATAGAAAGTAGTTAAGAGTGCGAGTCAGGGGTCTGGTGCAGGCGGCTTACTCTTTTGATCTCAGTAACAATGGACGGCTGGTGTGGTAATTCCGAGGGTCTGGCAAATTTTCCTGTCTTGTTGTCCTTAATGTATATGACATTATGCCGTTAGGACCGTGAGAAAATGTATGTGTGGTTTCAAACCATTACTCATGAGACCAGGTAGAAGATACCCTCCTTGAAAACATCTCAGTCAAGCGACTGCATAGCCCCCTCAAGCTCGTCGTAAACTCGCCGAAACCCGACGTCACCCGAGAAAACCTGACAGAGTTATAGGAAGTGGGTAGCAGTGGGGAGTGAACCAGGAACTCAGGATGTGTACACCAGTGGGGAGTGAACCTGGAACTATTGGAGGAGGAGGGTGTTCTTTTTTACGAAATCCGCGAATCCGACCAAAGTTATGGGAAGTGAGCAGCAGTGGGAAGTGAATCAGGGACTCGGGGAAGTGCACACCAGTGGGGAGTGAACATGGAACTATGGGAGGAGGATATCATCGAGAAATGGACCTGTGACTGTGGGAGACGGATATCAGTGAGAATTGAAGCCGGACTGTAGAAGGTGGGCACTAATGGAGAATGAACCTGGGACTAGGGGAGATAGATACCAGAGGAGAGTGAAGCCGGGAATTTGGGAATTGGATACAAGTGGGGAGTGAACCCAGAAGGGTACTTCCTTTTTCCGAAACTCTCGAAACCTACGGAAACTTCCGAAGTTAGGGGAAGTGAGCAGCCATCGCGAGTGAACATGATACTATAGGAGGAGGATGTCAGAGGGAAATGGACCTGGGACTTGGGAGATGGATAACAGTGGGAATTGAACCCGGACTATGGGAGGTGGGCACCAGAGGCTATTGAACCTGAGCTAAAGGAGGTGGACACAAATGGGGAATGAACCTGGGACTACGAGAGGATGATACCAGTGGAGAGTGAAGCCGAGAATATGGGAGGTGGACACAGAAGAGTACTTGATTTTTCCGAAACCTACAGAAATCGTCCAAAGTTATGGGAAGTGCTCACCCTCAACACTTTTGAATTCAACGGAGAATATTTTCATCACATATCAGGTGTTGCCATGGGAACGAATATGGGTCTATCGTATGATAACCTCTTTATGGGTTGTCTGGAAGAGACTTTTGCTTTGCAATACACGGGACCTACACCAGAACCGCCCTGCACTTGAAGAATACATTCACGCTATGAACACCTTCGATCCATCTATTCAATACACTTTTGATATCTCCAACATGAAGATAATCTTTTTAGACATTACTACTACCCTCACTGACACTGGCGTTTGTACAACTGCACATTATAAACAGACAGATAGACACAGCTACCTGCTCTATGGATCGTTCCACCCGAAAAATTCAAGGACCCCATTCCATTTAGCGAGATACTCCGTCTTAGAAGACTGAGTCAGGATAATGAGAGATTCACCAGACAGCGAAACATCGTGTTAAATTTCTTCAGGGATCGCCATTACCCTGACCGAGTATTAGAAGAGGCTATTATGAAAACTCGTAGCATTACAAAAGAATCCTCTTTGCAGCCAAGCATGAACAGCCACGTCAAAACAAGCGCCCCATCCTGGTCCTTACGCACCACCCTCATGCTAACTAAGGCAAAAAAATTCTGATGAACAATTATGGTCTTCTGATGAGGACACCCGGAAGGATTTCTCTCAACTGCCGTTGCTAGCATATAGAGGAGACTGGAACTTAAAGGACTTGCTTGTACGCAGTTGTCTTGAGCCATCACAAGACAATGGACCTACAACCCACAGATGCATGAGGCCTAAATATAGGACGTGTGAGCACCCTTACCAAGACAAAACCATTGCATTTCCGGAGAAAGTTTGGACCATCACAAGATCTTGAAGGTGCTATGCAGATCGCAAACTTGTGTATGCCATTAGATGCGCACATTGTAACACATGTTACGTTGGCGAGACGGGGCACAGATTGGGAAATCGCTTTGCACAGCAACTACGGGACATTGCAAATAAATAGGATAAATTTTTTAATTCAGAAACGTGAGTGGAGCAGGCACTTATGTTGGTAACAACAAGAGATGAAGTGAGTAGAAAAGTGCCAGAAGACAATAGAGAATAAAAATTTTCGCGGCGGTGGTGGGGTTTGAACCTGAGACTTTATTGGTACGACAACTCCGCCTGGCCGGTGAGAGCGTGACTCTACCGTATGAGCTATCCACGAACACTATAATATTCTTATCAAACTCAGAACATTTCTAGAGCTCTCTCTCACCGACTTCTGGAGACCGCGGGTTCGCCACACAACCATCGCGAAGTTACCTGGCCAGCAGTTAAGCTTCATAGCCAATATTCTCAACACAAACATATAACATAGAAACGATTGAGACATTGAGTATGCTCCGGTATATGGGGTGAATTTTTGATTCAGAAAAGTAATTCTCTATTGTCTTCTGGCACTTTTCTACTCACTTCATCTCTTGTTGTTACCAACATAAGTGCCTGCTCCACTCACTTTTCTGAATTAAAAAATTCAGTTTGAAAGTTCGTTAAGTCAAACAGATATCATAAAAAATGTACCGAAGACACTAACACACTCATGGCCACACCCTTAGCTCTATCTGTCCAGTAGAGTCCTTACTTCCGTTGTGTTGATTTAGCGGTGATCAGTGTTGTTATGTAGTAGTAGTGTGTTCTCATTGCGTGTATGTTTATGTGTGTGCGTGTGTGTGTGTGTGTGGTGTATAGATAGTTCGAAGATGACGTCACTCAGGTCTTTGTTATTCTTTTTGCCATCCGCGTTTATGAGTAATGCTCACTGAACTGTATTAACTCGACTATAAACGTTCATGGATACACACAGTTTTGTGTGTTGGTCCGTTATACTTCCGGATGGCAATGTTATGAGCTTCTTAGCCAAGCGCATAATATCTATATTTATGTGTGTATGTGTGTTTTGGAATGTGGTTGCGTGGAAGAAAAAAAAAAGGGGGGGGGGGTCCATCAAGTAGAGAAATTCGTGAGCAAGGGGGGGGGGGTGTTTGCTAGGAACTGTCAGATTGGCATTTTTCAGCAAATCGTGGCATTCATAGTGATAAAATTCACTTGATCACATAACGGTATTCGGATTTACAGAAATTTTAAACAAGTTTCACCGATTAACAACATCAACTAATATTACTGCTGATATTACTGTCGATCGATGTGATAATTATTGCCCTGGGAAATATTTAGTTAAACGTCGTCGGCAAACTGTCAATTGGTTCGGTCTAGCTTCTAGCCCGAACAAACCAAAAGTAGACAGATTCGGGGACTTGATATTTATCGCGTCCGCTTCAGATTTTCATTTGACCTCACATAAGTTAAGTAAAGGGGAGACATTCCGAAAGCTCCTACATCCCCAGTATTCATTCAATTTGTATTTTCACCGTTGATCTTTTGTCAGGCGTTTATTTATTCAATTTGTCATCATATAAAAGCGTTTTAAAAAACTCTAGAACAAACCTTGACAGATTTGTGAAAGTTTGAAATTTCCTAATTTGACCATTGTTTTGATTCTCGGCCGCCATTTTAATTTGTGAAGTATTGAAGGTAGTGCAAAGCACTCCCAAGAAAAGCGTGGTAAACTATAATCATGCCGAATAAAGCATGGCAGCGACGACAAGCACATCGATTAAAATGTGCATCTAATCGTAATCAAGCTAATCAAGAAAATGATTCTGGCAATATCGAATGAAAATAGTTCTTTCCCCGCGAAATTGCGGGCTTTTTACTAGTATATATATATATATATATATATATATATATATATATATATATATATATATATATATATATATATATATATATATATATATACTAGAATACCTGGGAGGTGAATGATTTCATTGAAATTTCACGTAGGATCACTTAAATAGAAATACGATCGATAAACAATGTCCGTGTGTCCACGCGAGTTAAACCCAATGTCATGTTTTACAGTCATATTCTCTTTACCCAATATCATTTTTGGAAACATTTTGATTGGGTTAATGAAAAATTTACATCTGAATCAAAACTCAAAAGAATTGATGACAAAAGCTTTTATAAACCCCCAACAACTTTTAACACACTTTAATTAGCGTGAAATTAAATCTGTTGCTAGAGATTGATACTCATAGTTAGTTAAAAGGTTCTATGTATAGAGATAATAATTTTAATAGAGATAATAATTTTAGGGTTCGAATCCTATAGACCACTGGAATAGTTTGTTAAAGGCTGCTGTTGTAGTAAATCAATAGAGTTGTATTGTATCCATTAATGGATGGAAATAGTTATATTTTGATTGAACGGTGATAGCGCATAGCGTCTTGGGTTCAAATCCTAAAATCTTCGTTTAAAAAAACGTATCGTTGAAATGGTCTCCGATTCTATCACACATTGAGGTGTTCTCGAGTCTGGCTCGATGTTGAAACCTCGTAATAGGCTCTTTACTCACATTCTCCTAATGTGTTCAGGATAAAACGAGTGCCTGGTCTTTGACAGCGTTGGAAAAACATTGTAATATCGCCTAAAAGGCGTCATGTCTCGTTCTATTTGTTTCGTGTTGTTGGTCGTCAGCGATCCTTTTTAAAGCGCGTTGAACCTCTTTAATGGATATTACGCTAAATAAATGTTCATTTAAAATAGCGTGTCCAATTATGCGACCGTAAAGATAATTTACCCACCGAACGACACGAGCAAAAGTTGGAATAAGAATTTGAAACGCTTTAATTAGTGTGAAATGTTAACTTAATCTCTTGCTAGAGATTGATGCTCATTGCAATTAGTTAGTTAAAAGGTTTTATGTATAGAGATAATGATTTGACACACGGACTTATTTAACTGTGACTGATTTTTAATAAAAATATTCTTGTCTGATATAATACTTGTACCCGTCATTTTCAACAGGCGGCGGGTTTCATGTTTTGTATCATGGACTTGAATTTTTTCACAGCAAGAAAAATATTCAATTTTTATGTTTGAAGTATAAATAAATGAAACACAACAATCATTACAATACACAATATTCATTGATCAAGTACTTAATACAATAACATGTCCTTGCTAAGTTACTCACTTCATGAAAGTGATTTTGATGAACAAAAAAATCAAAAGACAACTCCATCACTTCATGTCGTATCATACCAAGACATAACCTAATTGAAATTGTAACAAAAATTTTGTGTAGGAATAGTAAATTTTATGAACCAGGTATACATTATCTCTATTTATGACATTAAACCATGAATGTTTTTAATGCACATCTTCAGGGTTTAACACTATATTTACTGTACTTCTCCAGTAACATTGTCGAAGTTTTTAGATATTTGATACCACAACACTTTTAGATAACACCAGGTGTTTTTTCCTCAAATGTTATCGATCTGAGCGATAATATATTTTAGCCCAATGAAACGTTGTCATAACAGCTGCTATATTTTTTTTAGATGATAGCCCAAATGATCAGTAACACCCAATGTGTAAGACGTGCAGTCTTTTAGGCGGTAGTGTAATATCATACAAAAAAATCTGTCAAATGCGTAGTAATACCTAATGGCGATTTACAAGACGGTCAAAATTTATTAAATAAAAGTTTTCAGGACAGAATGTATCAATTGAACCTCAGAAATTATTTTGTTAAAGGTCAAAATCTATGTGAAGTAATTGTTTTTTAGCTATAATTTATAAAATATAAGCTTGATAGCAAAAAATTTTCTAGCCAAAACATTTGAAGTAATAAACTGTTGGCTAAAAATGTGACGTTAAAGTTTTCTTACCAACATTTGGGAAGTAATCATTTTCAGGTCGAAATTTATGAAATACAAACTGTATGACGAAAATGTATGAAACTAAAGTTTTTTCATCAAAATAGTAAGAAAAAGTAAAAGTGTCTGGTGAAAAAATATAAAATAAAAATTAAAAGTTTTTGTGGTCAAAATGTTCTCGGGTCAAAATGAGTGAAGTAAAAGATTTTTTGACCAAAATTTATAAGTATGCGTGTAAAAATGTATGAAATGAATACTTTCTATCCAAAATCTATGCAATGTTTTTAGACCAAAATGTTTGTAGTAGAAGTATCTGGATAAAGTTTATGAACAAAGTATTATTTCTAACAAAAATATGTGAAGCAATAATTTTCCGACCAAATTGTCTGAAATGTTGTTGTCCAATTAAAATGTGAAAAGAAAAAGTTTTATGCTAAAAATACGTAAAGTAAACGTTTTCTGGGCAAAAATTGAAAAGTAATAATGTTCTGGCCCAATTATGAAATGAAAATTGTCTGTCAAAAATTGTATGAAATATAATTTTCTAATCAAAATATGTGAAGTAAAAGTTTTCTGGCTAAAAAAAATGTGAGAAAATAAAATGTTTTCTACTAGAACTTCATAAGGTAAATTAAACTTTTTTAGACAAAACGTGTGTAGTAATAGTTTTCTGAAATTTTATTGTATCATAAATTTTTGAAACCGTTACAAAATATAAGACTTTTCCATGCCTTCTCGAGGATTTGACAAAGGCAGAAAGTTTTGAATTTTCAAAGTGCTGACTACTTACCCTGCAGAATTCCCCTCGGCAGAGTAGAGACATAGCAGAAATGACTGGTGATCCTATATTATTACAAACAGATGCAGAGATGTCCTACAATTGTTGTAGAGGTGCGATGTCGGATACGATACCCAAGGTTTTGCCATAATTTTCAATTTTATTTTGTTGCCATTAAAGTATAACGTTTTTAGTCGTCCTTCTAAAATTATCAATGACATGATTAGTGTCGATCTCACAAAGGTTTACGTTTATGAGTAAACCTTTGTTCTTCTCCCCGGCAGGGGCCAAATAGCCTCAACTACAGGCGTGCGGGCGATCCTTGAACAAGACCGTTCAAACCCTAGCTCAACCTATTTCCAAAAAAATATAATACTCCTTACAAAACCTAAATGGTTTTGGAAGAGGTTATTCAAAACCTGCATTTGAAGTTCAATCCTCTCTGTTTCACTGTTTTAGCTCCGAAACTCGATGGAATCACTTCGTAGTTTAGTAAACCAAAATCTAAATCAAAACCAAAACCAAGATCAATGTCATCTGAAAGATAAGATAAGGGATATGAAATAGAAATCTCACCAAAACGTGTAAGATTCGACCTATTTCCAATGAAAAAACAGCTTACCAAACCTGCATTTGAATTGTAATTCAAATGCAGGTTTGGTAAGCTGAGGGTTGTAACCCTCTCTTTTTCACTGTTTTATCTCCAAAGGTAACTTGAATTACTTAGTAGTTTTGTAAACCAAAACCAAAACCAACCCAAAAGATTAAATTAGGGTAATAAAGTCGTAGACGTCGACCCAAAATGAGTGAAGTAAAAGTTTTATCGTCAAATACAGGAAACAAAAGTGATCTGACAAAAATGCCAAAATGGAAGTTTTCTAAAATTACGTGTGAAGTAAAATTTTCGTGACTAGAAAACTGTAAAGTTAGAGATTAAGTTTTCTGGTCAAAATTTATGAAATAAGACTGTTCTGTTCAAAAACTATGAAATTTAGTTTTAAAATGAAAAAGATTTACTGAAATGAAGGCTGTACACGCTAAAATGTATGAGAAAAAATATTCTGATCAAAATGCTTGAAATTAAAGTTTTCAGGATAAATTTTATGGCGTAATATTTTATATCTGAATAATATATATGTACTTAATGTTTATAGCTAAATTTTATGAACTAGGTTTTTGTTGTTGCTTTTTTTACCCTAATGTGTGAAGTAAAAGTTTGGTGGTAAAAATACGTAAAGTAAACGTTTTCTGGGCAAAAATTGAAAAGTAATAATGTTCTGGCCCAATTATGAAATGAAAATGTTCTGTCAAAAATTGTATGAAATTTAATTTTTCTGGTCGAAATGTGTAAAGTAAAAGTTTTCTGACCAAAATATAATAATATTATGACCAACGGTTACGAGATCAGAATACATATTCTCTCCAAATTGTACAAAATTTAATTTTCTAATCAAAATATGTGAAGTAAAAGTTTTCTGGCTAAAAATTGTATGAATGTTTTCTGGCCAAATATATGAAGTAAACAATTTTTAGGGGGTCAAAATTTATACAATTAGAATATTCTGTTGACAAAATTGTAGGAACGTCAAAACCACTGGAATAAAAGTTTTCAGGATAAATTGTATTAACGAAATTTTCCAGGCCCAATTTTGCGAAGTAACATTTGTCTGATCAAAACATGTAAAGTAAACTTTTTCTGACCAAAATGTGAGAAAATAAAATGTTTTCTACTAGAACTTCATAAGGTAAATTAAACTTTTTTGGACAAAACGTGTGTAGTAATAGTTTTCTGTAAATGTATTGTATCATAAATTATTGAAACCGTTACAAAATATAAGACTTTTCCATGTCTTTCGCTTTTTGATGCCTTCTCGAGGAATTGACAAAGGCAGAAAGTTTTGAATTTTCAAAGTGCTGACTACTTACCCTGCAGAATTCCCCTCGGCAGAGTAGAGACATAGCAGAAATGACTGGTGATCCTATATTATTACAGACAGAAGCAGAGATGTCCTACAATTGTTGTAGAGGTGCGATGTCGGATACGACACCCAAAGTTTTGCCATAATTTTCAATTTTATTTTGTAACCATTAAAGTATAACCTTTTTAGTCGTCCTTCTAAAATTATCAATGACATGATTAATGTCAATTTGGTCGGAAAATTATTGATTCACATATTTTTGTTAGAAATAATACTTTGTTCATACATTTATCCAGATACTACTACTACAAACATTTTGGTCTAAAAACATTTCATTGCATAGATTTTGGATAGAAAGTATTCATTTCATACATTTTTACACGCATACTTTTATTTTATAAATTTTGGTCAAAAAATCTTTTACTTCACTCATTTTGACCCGAGAACATTTTGACCACAAAAACTTTTAATTTTTATTTTATATTTTTTCACCATACACTTTTACTTTTTCTTACTATTTTGATGAAAAAACTTTAGTTTCATACATTTTCGTCATACAGTTTGTATTTCATAAATTTCGACCTGAAAATGATTACTTCCCAAATGTTGGTAAGAAAACTTTAACGTCACATTTTTAGCCAACAATTTTTTACTTCAAATGTTTTGGCTAGAAAACGTTTTGCTATCAATCTTATATTTTATAAATTATAGCTAAAAAACAATTACTCCACATAGATTTTGACCTTTAACAAAATAATTTCTTAGGTTCAATTGATACATTCTGTCCTGAAAACTTTTATTTAATACATTTTGACCGTCTTGTAAATCGCCATTAGGTATTACTACGCATTTGACATAATTTTTTGTATGATATTACACTACCGCCTTAAAGACTGCACGTCTTACACATTGGGTGTTACTGATCATTTGGGCTATCATCTAAAAAAAATATAGCAGCTGTTATGACAACGTTTCATTGGGCTAAAATATATTATCGCTCAGATCGATAACATTTGAGGAAAAAACACCTGGTGTTATCTAAAAGTGTTGTGGTATCAAATATCTAAAAACTTCGACAATGTTACTGGAGAAGTACAGTAAATATAGTGTTAAACCCTGAAGATGTGCATTTAAAGATTCATGGTTTAATGTCATAAATAGAGATAATGTATACCTGGTTCATAAAATTTACTATTCCTACACAAAATTTTTGTTACATTTTCAATAAGGTTATGTCTTGGTATGATAACCATAATATACGACATGAAGTGATGGAGTTGTCTTTGGATTTTTTTTTTCATCAAAATCACTTTCATGAAGTGAGTAACTTAGCAAGGACATGTTATTGTATTAAGTACTTGATCAATGAATATTGTGTATTGTAATGATTGTTGTGTTTCATTTATTTATACTTCAAACATAAAAATTACACATTTTTCTTGCTGCGAAAGAAAATTCAAGTCCATGATACAAAACATGAAACCCGCCGCCTGTTGAAAATGACGGGTACAAGTATTATATCAGACAAGAATATTTTTATTAAAAATCAGTCACAGTTAAATAAGTCCGTGTGTCAAATCATTATCTCTATACATAAAACCTTTTAACTAACTAATTGCAATGAGCATCAATCTCTAGCAAGAGATTAAGTTAACATTTCACACTAATTAAAGCGTTTCAAATTCTTATTCCAACTTTTGCTCGTGTCGTTCGGTGGGTAAATTATCTTTACGGTCGCATAATTGGACACGCTATTTTAAATGAACATTTATTTAGCGTAATATCCATTAAAGAGGTTCAACGCGCTTTAAAAAGGATCGCTGACGAACAACAACACGAAACAAATAGAACGAGACATGACGCCTTTTAGGCGATATTACAATGTTTTTCCAACGCTGTCAAAGACCAGGCACTCGTTTTATCCTGAACACATTAGGAGAATGTGAGTAAAGAGCCTATTACGAGGTTTCAACATCGAGCCAGACTCGAGAACACCTCAATGTGTGATAGAATCGGAGACCATTTCAACGATACGTTTTTTTAAACGAAGATTTTAGGATTTGAACCCAAGACGCTATGCGCTATCACCGTTCAATCAAAATATAACTATTTCCATCCATTAATGTTATCTATCAATGGATACAATACAACTCTATTGATTTACTACAACAGCAGCCTTTAACAAACTATTCCAGTGGTCTATAGGATTCGAACCCTAAAATTATTATCTCTATACATAAAACCTTTTAACTAACTATGAGTATCAATCTCTAGCAACAGATTTAATTTCACGCTAATTAAAGCGTTTCAAATTCTTATTCATTTGCTCTTTCTCATCCTTATTCCATTATTCCGCTCGATTGCTCTTCTCCATTTATCCTCAGCATCACTATACTACTATTGTAGCCAGGACATGTTTACTTCAATGAAATCTCAACTATGAGAGATTTCAGCAAGAATGGGGTCCTGTTAGTCAACGTACATATTAAAAAAAGTTGCACCTCCAAAGTTTTAAGATGACGCTTTGTCAGCGAAATTGCGGCAAAACAATCATCTAATATGTTATTAGTAATGCCCGGTTGGGTGGATGGCTTATATGGATTGGATTCCACTGTAGAACAGATGTCTGTGTAAGCAAACCTGTTGTATCTATTTCATAGATATGTAAATTATGTAACGCTTTGGCCATGTTATTCATATATAAATATCTTATTTTATCACGGCATACATCAGTTGTATTTTTTCATTGCCGGAGTTAAATCTTTGCACCGATGAAAGGTGAGAACATTTTCCCTTTTATGACGAATATGATAAGGAACAATTGTTTTATTCAATTTCCTTCGGTGAGACGTATAAAGCAAAGCAATATCCACTTTATGAGCCTAAAGCGCTTTACGTGAGATCTCAAGCCAACAACAGTGTCCATTGATTGAACACATTATATGACGGCTGTAATGCGTAAAATAGCTTGTCGTCAGAGACAATATTGGGGTCTACTCTGATATTCATTTCACACATGATGAGAGGATGTGAGTAAAGAACCACCTCCATGAACATAAATTTGGGACGGCCACAGCTAAATATGAACCTTCGACTTACAATTTACAAGCCCAGTGCCATAAGATTAAATCCGTAAACACACACCTAACGGTCTAAAAAATAACAAGCAGTGTAGCATCCACTTTATTTATTTTCTTATCTTTTTGAGGTAAACAATTAGCTATTGTTGTCCGTCGAGCGTGCGGGGGTGTCACTAATCCCGTTATTTGATTCTCCAATGCATCAAAGAAAAAGCAAAGAAAGTCAAGATACTGTCAAGGAATACTAAAAGAATAGACATTCGTTCCTTAAAAAAATAATCTGTCAGAGGAACTAGGAAGATTGGATATACCGACAGCACAGAAAACGGACGACGTACTGCGCAATGTCATCGACAGGCATGCTCCAAAGACAAAGAGAGTAATCAATTCCGGAAACCGTCCCCGTGGTTTAACCAGAGTGCAAAAATTACCAACAGGGAAAAGAGGCATGCGGGAGGCATCGTGGAAAAAATCGGGCCTTGAGATTGATCGACTGATATATATAGCAAAAAGAATAAATATAAAAGGACCTGCAAAATAGCAAAAAGAAACTACTATAACACAAAATTATCATCAGTGAGGGACACTAATGAATTTTTTTTCTGTTTCAAAGGAACTTGTAGGGGAAGAAAAGGGCACGTGTGTACCCACTAATATTCCGGTAGAAAAACAGCCGGATGCATTTGCAAATTTCTTTTCGGGAAAAATAAAAAAAATTCAGAACAATTTGGACCTCTTGCAAAATGAAGATGTAAATTTCCAACCTTTTTCGGGTTCACGGGACTCTCCTGTTTTAAAGAAACAACTGAAGAAGAGATTTCTAAAATAATTTGTTCATCTCCCTCGAAGTCATGTGATTTAGATCCTTTACCAACTAATATTTTGAAATTATGTCTTCCTGCATAACTCATATTAAAAATCAGTCACTTATCTCAGGACAAGTCCCAGATAACTATAAACATGTAATTGTGAAGCCTCTCATAAAAAGCAAAACCTCGATGTTGAAATCAAATATGCCATTTCTGTCTAAAATCCTTGAAAAAGTTGTACTCAGACGCCTTTCACAATCTATGGGAAACATTTCAGTCAGTTTATCGTTCTTACCACAGCACAGAAACTGCTCTGTTCTGTGTTGCGAGTGATTTGCTTGATGTTTTAGATAAAGGTTCTGTTTCTCTGTTGACATTGTTAGACCTTTCGGCGGCTTTTGATACTATTGATCATGGCATTCTCAATAAACGACTTAATATACATTTTGGCTTGTCTGGGACTGTCTTGTAGTGGTTTGAATCTTATTTAGATGGCAGAGAGCAACAGGTTATGATTTCAGATAAACTTTATTATCAACAAACATTGTCTTTTGGTGTTCCCCAAGGCTCTGTTTTGGGTCCAAATCTTTTCGTTTTGTATACTTCTCGAAAAAATCTCGAAAATGTTGTGAAACGTGTGGAAGTATGTGTGACGGATGTAAAAGAGTGGATGGATGCAAAAAAAATTGAAAATGAATGAGTCAAAAGCAGAAGTGATGATTGTGGGAAAGAGAGGGCAGTTGAAGGTGAATGATGGTCTTAACGTGTTGATAGGGGGTGAAAAGATAAAAGTTTCAAAGACTGTGAAAAATGTGGGTGTCTATTTTGATTCAGAAATGAGAATGTCAGCTCACATTTCTGCTCTCTGTAAATCTTTATAATTTCAATTGAAGATAATCAGTTCGATCCGTCAGTATAATACAATTGGAACATGTAAAACATTGGTTGTCTCCCTCATTTTTTAAGAATAATAATAATAATGATAATAATAATATAATAATAATAATAATAATAATAATAATGATGATAATAATAATAATAATAATGATAAAATAATAATAATAATAATAATAATAATAATAATAATAATAATAATAATAATTGATCTTTATTGTCCATAAATATGGCAATTTGTCATTTAGTTACACTTGTTATAACGTTAAACGATAACTATAACATTGAACAGATATTTCACTCCTACTTATTTTCTCTCTCTCTCTCATTCTCTCTCTCTCTCTCTCTCTCTCTCTCTCTCTCTCTCTCTCTCTCTCTTCCTCTCTTTCTTTCACAACTGCGATATACGCAACATAAACATATTCATTTCGTTTTCAATTTGTTACGATTGTGGCAATTCGACACCAAAAATTAGCATCATTATCAATTGGTCAGTTAATCTTATATTAAATAAATTAATCAGTTTATCAGTCAACGAATCAATCCTTGGTTTTTCTGCACCATATGAAATATTCAAAATTTTTATTGCTGATGGAACGAACGTTGATTTATACTTGTTAGTTCTACATTTAATCTGATAAAACCTTCTCCCAGATGGTAAAAGACTAAATTCATGGTATAAAATATGTTTTTTATTGTTGGTAATTGAGAATGCTTTCCTTTCTATTGCTTTTCCATGAATTATTTCTACTCCATCAAGAGGATGGTTTATTATTTTTGATGCCTCTTTGATAGATTTTGAAATTTTTGATTAACTTTAAGTCGGCATCCTCCAAACCATATGGTGCAGCCAAACGCAATTACACTTTTAATCAATGAGTCATAAACTCTTAACATTGTTTTCTTCCTTACTTGACATGTTCTCAATTTCCTTAGGATGTATAATCTTTGGGCAACTTTCTTAGATATTATATTAATATGTTGAGAGAAATTGAGGGAACTATCAATGGTTATTCCTAATATTTAAAATAGTCAACTATCTCAACATCATTTTTACCGATCGCCACACACTTTAAGTCGTTTTTATTTTTTACACCAAACACATGTTCTTTCGTTTTTTCAACATTTAATTCAAGCTGATTTTGTTTACACCAATCGGTGAATATATTTATTTGTTTGAAATAATTCTTTTCGGTAACTTTATCTTTTAATAAGCCAAGAATAGCAGTATCATCTGCATATTTCACTATAAAACAATTTTCAAAGGATGGTCTGCAGTCGTTGGTGTATAAGATGTACAGGATTGGGGAACACGCAGCCTTGGGGACATCCGTTCGACAACGTTCTTTTGTTGGAGATATGTTCACCCAATTTTACACATTGCGGTCTCTGGGTCAGATACTCTTTATAACATTTAATAAGGTAGTTTGGAATATCCATGTTGCACAACTTTTGAAGCAAAATATCTGTGTTCATGGCATTAAAATCTGACGAAAAGTCGACAAACAGGATTCTGGCGTAATTCGAGGGCGTTTGGTCAAGGTGTTTTGAGATCGAATTTGTGGCGGTAAATAGTGCGTCTTCTACACTGAGATGTTGCTGGTATGCACATTGGTACGGATCTAGCAATTTCAGGTCATAACATTTTTGTAGGAGCTCAGATTTTAAATTTTTTTCCTAAACATTTCATTACAAGCGATGTAAGCGCCACTGGACGGAAGTCGTTCAATACGGTCGGACAACGCTTTTTTGGAACTGGAACGACAATCGATGTTTTCCAAAGTACTGGCACTGATTGTTCATCGATTGACCTTTGAAAATTTTCGAAACTAGATTATTTTAACTCCCTGCTTGTCAACTTGTCTCATGGTTTTATAAAACAATTACAACTACTGCAAAACAGTGCAGCAAGATTAGTTTTTGGCAAAAGAAAGTTTGATCATGCAACCCCTTTGCTGGCCTCTCTCCACTGGTTGCCCATTGAAAAGCGCTCATATTACAAAGCAGCGTGTCTTGTTTATAAGTGTTTGACTGGTATAGCACCGGTCTATCTCACAGATCACTTGGTCATGTGTAAATTTGAAAATTACACTTTAAGACCATGTAATGACCAAACGAAAATTTCGGGAAAAAGATCAAGAACAAAGTTTGGTGATAGATCGTTTGCTTGTTAGGCCCCAAGATTTGGAATGAACTACCACGTGGTCTGAGGGAGTGCAAGTCTTTACCTGCCTTTAAAAAAAATCTGAAGACACATCTTTACTGTATTTTCTTTTATTGACGCCATGGACACTTGATTTGGCTATGAATACATTTCATTGCATTTTTTAAATTGATAATTTATATTGTAAAGTGCTCAGAGCTTGTGTTTACACGCAATGAGCGCTGTATAAATGTGTATCATTATTATCATTATTATTATTATTATTATTATTATTATTATTATTATTATTATTATTATTATTATTATTATTATTATTATTTTTATTATTATTATTATTATTATTATTATTGGACAAATATCAAATATCTACTGGTCAACATTCTTAGTTCCCCCACCCCTTTTATTATGTGTGTGTGTGTGTGTGTGTGTGTGTGTCTTGCATGGGTGTTTATGTATGTGTGTGTGTGTGTGTGTACAAAAGGGAGAGAGAGAAATGTTTATATATATATATATATATATATATATATATATATATAGAGAGAGAGAGAGAGAGAGAGAGAGAGAGAGAGAGAGAGAGAGAGAGAGAGAGAGAGAGAGAGAGAGAGAGAAATGGAAACGAACAGTTATCCTCTAGTCACATCTTAGACATAAGGCCAACTGAACGGTCAGGTCCACATAAAGTTTTATTTTTCTAAAGCTAACATGAATTGGTGAATGGATTTGACTATGAAAAAGACAGCGTCTGTTCAACAGTGGGGACTTTCCACCTATCCCACAATATACGCGTTGTGGCAAAGCGCCCGAGACCGCAACGCATCCAGTTGTGCGTTGCGTTGTGACGAAGGGTTCGCTACCGAACAAAAATGCGGCGAGGAATTTGCTATGTGGTAGATCATCCTACCATAGCAGTGTAGCGCGATTAGAAGCAGCTGCCTCGATCTACGTTAATTTTCACAATATAGTAGTATAAAAATAAAAACTGATGAGTGCTCCTCGTAATAGCCTTTATTATTCTGAAAATACTGCGATTTCTCCATTCATTTAACTTAACCAGTCACAGATATCACATAAAGAGTTAACTCCCTTCTTTTTATTAAAAAAAAATAGTTCGTAAGTCTCGAACTATCAAAAATAATGTGATTTATCATTTAAATTACATTCATATTTTTAAAAATAAAAATCTTTATCTACATTTCTATGATTTGTCAATTTGATTAGTATTCTTTTAATTATTTATTAATCTTAAATTTAGATTTTAAATCTAAAATTACAAAAAAAATCTGACATTGTCTTCATACATTATATATAATATTATAATAAGATTAGATAGAGTAGAAGGTAGTGTCTACATTCTCTTATTTGAATGTATATAAACAGCGTGACGGCGTCCACGCCTATCACTCGTGAGAGCACATAGAAATGGTGTCTACGTTCGCTAGAGCATTTTGATCGATCATTTGACGTTGGAAATTATTATCTGGCCACCCTTTTGCCATATTCATATGTGCTCACCAACAGACTTTAATACCGGACCTATTTTGATCCTTGATGTTTCAAAAGATTCGTCTCGATCTATGTTAATTTTCACAATACAGTAGTATAATCAGTATAATAGATTACTGCCTAATCGTATCAACCTTTATTTCTCAGCAATTGCGGGTTCTCCACATAAATTTTAGCAAGTCCTTTTTGTAAGTAATAAAATGTTTATGAACGCCGTTCGCAGATTTTTCCGGTTTGTCAACCCCGGTTATTGCGGCAATGAGCTGTTTCCACGCTTCTTTATAGTGGGCAAGGTCCCTGTGGTTTTCTGCCTCGGTACTGTGCCCCTCTTTCTTTAAAATACTGGTCCATGGAAAGTTCTGCTGGGATGTTATGGTCTGATCTTAGATTATGTCCGAAGAGGCCCCACCTGGAAGTTGTAATGAAGGTGCTGAGTGGTTCGCATTTGCAGCGTTGGTAGAGGATCTCATTTGAAATTTTGTCATCCCATTTGATTCCTAAAAGGTTTCGACGGTGGAATGTATCAAGATAATTCAATTCTTTTTATGTGGTGACCCATGTCCCGCTGTTGAAGGTAAGGATTGGGAGTACTAGAGTGTTGTTAAGTTTGATGAGTCGGGTTTCGGAGATGTTTTGGCGCCGAATCCATATAGTGTACGTGTTTTGTAAGCAGCCGTTGTTTAAGTTTTTCTTCTTTTAATACCCGCTGACCGGTCCAACAGGCTACACCGAGATTTTCAACAGTCTTCCATTTGGTTTGTGTGTGATCAAGTGTTTTGATCTCTGGTTTTGTATTGGTATTTAAAATTTATTTTTTTTTGGGGGGGGGGGGGGGGGGGTTGCTTTGTTGTTGTTTTTTTTTGGTATTTTGTTGGCTTTTTTGTGTTGTTCTTTTATGTGTTGCTTTTCATGTTCCAGAGATCCAGTGTCATGTATGCATGCATGCATGTATGTATGTATGTATGTATGTATGTATGTATGTATGTATGTATGTATGTATGTATGTATGTATGTATGTATGTATGTATGTATGTATGCATGTATGCATGTATGCATGTATGCATGTATGTTTGCACGTATGCACGTATGCACGTACGTACGTACCCTCATTTCTTTTGTATACATTGTAGAAACAATGTGCTGGCGTGTATGTTTGTGTATGTATGTGTCTGTATTTGTAAATGTCTTGATGTTCATACCATGAACAAAAACTGAGCATTGTTTACCTTACATGAATTGCCTTTTATTTGGACAATAAAGATTATTATTATTATTATTATTATTATTATTATTATTATTATTATTATTATTATTATTATTATTATTATTATTATTATTATTATCATTATTATTATTATTATTATTATTATTATTATTATCATTATATTATTTACGGTCGCCAACCCATAGATAACACAGGACGGTAGTCTGTGCGCGAACTCGCCCGAAAGCTTCGTCACAGCACAACGCACAACTAGATGCGTTGCGGTCTCGAGCGCTATGCCACGACGCGTATATTGTGGGATAGGTGGAAAGTCCCCACTGTTGAACAGACGCTGTCTTTTTCATAGTAAAATCCATTCACCAATTCGTGTTAGCTTTATAAAAATTAAATTTTATGTGGACCTGACCGTTCAGTTGGCTTTATGTCTAAGATGTGACTAGAGGATAACTGTTCACTTTCATTGGTAACTTCACGAATAGCCTCTCTCTCTCTCTCTCTCTCTCTCTCTCTCTCTCTCTCTCTCTCTCTCTCTCTCTTGTACACACAGACACATACATACATAGCCATCCACGACAGGGAGAGAGAGAGAGAGAGAGAGAGAGAGAGAGAGAGGGGGGGGGAAGAGGTTAAACCAAGATTGCTGACCACTAGAAATTTGTCCACTCAAAATACTGGATGAGTGACAATCCCGCAAGCTCGCTCTGATAACAATAGCTGATTGTTAACACATATACAAGAAAATAAATAAAGTCTATGTTACACTGCTCGTTGTTATTTTTTTAGACCGTTTGGTGTGTGTTTATATCTAAGATGAATGGGTTTACTATTATGGAATATGTTATGAAATGTTATTAATAAGTTGCAAGATAAATAGTTAACCTCCGTTCATACTTTTGACTGATACGTAAAGATATGGCTATTAGAATATATTTGATCTTGTGCGTTCCTCCTATCAATATTATTAAAAACTAATGTCATGTCAGGCAACATAGATAGAAATATTTGACCAGACGTGTTTGTAAACTATTTTAAAGAAAAAATTGCTAAGATTAGATGTAAGCTTGACTCGTGCCAAAATGAAGAAAATTTGATTGTTAGCATGTCATATAAAGGCCTGCTTTTTACCGATTTTAAAACAGTTAGTTCATCTAAAGTACGTGATGTCATCATATCTTCTCCTCCTAAGTACTGCTCATTAGATCATATCCCAACAAATCTTTTTGAATGTCTTGACTCAACCTTAGATATAATTACCTCTATTATTAAACAATCCCTTTGCTCTGGAATAGTACCTATCTGCCTTTAAAAGCATCTGTCACCCCTCTCCTGAAAAAATCGAACCTTGACCCTAATGATTTAAAAAACTACCCCCCCGTATCAAATTTGCCATTCATTTCTAAGGTTCTTGAAATATTGTTTTAAGGCAGTTAAAATCACATTTATTTATCTAACAATTTAATTGAAAAAATATCAGTCAGCTTATATAGAATATCACAGTATTGAAAGTGCTTTACTGAAAATTATCAATGATTTAAACTGTCTTGTTTATAGAGGAGAAGTATCCATGCTTACTTTACTTGACCTGTCAGCAGCTTTCGACAGAATAGATCACACCATTCTATATAACAGTCTTTTCGAGAATTTTGGCATCAGTGACACCGTCCTTCAATGATTTAGGTCATATCTAAGTAGTAGAACACAATCTGTCTTGATTGATGGCAAGCAGTTAATTGATTTACCATTGAACTCCTGTGTCCCACAAGGCTCGGTCCTAGGTCCAGTGCTCTATGCTCTGTAGACTATGCCCCTTGGGCGCACCATTGAGCCCCATGGTGTGAGTTATCACGTGTATACCGATGATATGCAGCTGTATAAGTATGTCGTCCCGTCTAGCATGCACGTGGCTTCGCTTCATGTGGGCCAGTGTTCCGCGTTCATAGGGCATTGGATGCAGAGTCATAGACTAAAACTTAATGAAGAAAAAAACTGAAATGTTATTATGTGGTACACCCTCTAATGTCAGGAAGACTGGTATACATAGTATGTCGATTTTATACAGCCACGTCTCCCTGACAGATAGAGCAAAAAATCTTGGTTTTGTACTGGTGGACTCTTTAAGTCTGGAACACCAGATTAACCAGATGGTGAAGAGCATGAATTTTGAATAAAACAGATTGCAAAGAATGAAACGATTTCTCCCATCCAACCAGCTTAAAGCAGTTGTCTGTTCTCTGATTCTTTCACGCCTCGACTATTGTAATTCGCTGTTGGTGGGTCTTCCTGACAAGAAAGTTAACAAACTCCAATAGGTACAGAACAGGCGGCCAGAATGTTTCTGGGCATTAGTCGACACGAGAAAACAAGTGTAAAAACAATGCTCAGAACACTACACTGGCTGCCCGTTCGAACCAGATTCGAATACAAAATTGCCCTTTTTTCTTTCAACGCACAAAGTTCCTGATCCCCGAGCTACATTCAAGAACTTGTGGTCTCCTACTCCCCAATTCGCCAGCTTAGGTTATCGAAGATCCAGCTACTAAAAGTGCCAAAAACACGGCTTACTAATTTCGGAGATAGATCTTTCTATAAAGCAGGACCTATCATTTGGAACTCGTAAGGCTCACGGGCAGCGTAGAAAGTTGTAAGAAAAATCTGAAAACTCATCTTTTCCAGACATTTTTATCGTAGGCATTTTCTTCCTGATTAGTAAATTATTCGTTTTATTTTTTATTCGATTTTGTTGAATGCCAATTTTATTTTTAAAACTTGCATAGTTAGGGTGTAAACTGAGTGCGTTCACATTTGTTTCAGGTCCGTGTTGCTCTCAATTTGACATTTCCTCTCAATCTGTCTGTTTTTCGTCATAGCAAATAGAACATATATTATCGTTGTTATTTTTTATGCTAATTATATGTTAGCAAACCCCTCTTGTTTTCAGTTGTCGAACCGAACACGAACCTAGCGTGAAGTTTTATCTCGGACTTAAAAAATTTCTCTCCGTTTTCTATTAGCAAAGTTAAACATCACACATGATTTATTTTTAAATTGTTTTAAGAACATCTTTTGGATGATTTGTTCTCATTAGATGCCCCCCCCCCCCCCCCCCACCTCCTCTTCCGCCTCCCACCGCCGCTACAGAGTATGTTACGCGGTGGTTTGGATGCTAAAAGATGAATTTATAAATAGAACGAAATTGTTTTTGTCGGCCATTTTTTATGAGTAGTTCTCACTAAATTGCATTAATCAAAGTTTAAGGTTACACATAATTTAGTGTATGGAAAATCTGGCTGGCATTCCTATGGGGTTTTAAGTAAATGCAAAGCATCAATAGTTAACTACATAACTACGAGACATGAGTCAAGTTTGTTTGCTTCAACATTACTTCTGAAATCTAGTTCATCGCGACATCATACCATTTTGAGACGATGGATAAAAAAATTATGAACCGTAACAAAAACGTTAAAAAATACACCTATTGATGGTGTGTTTTATATGTTTGTTATGAGTAAATTGCACGATGTATTGCCACAATGCGTCTCGGTAAAACAATCACAACATCCGACAGCCACAACATCTGGCATAGCAACATACAAAAATATGTATAACTTTTAAAGTTAAAGTCTACTATATAATATATATAATTTAGTAAAAAGTAACCATCAAAATGTCCGTCTAAAAACAATAACAAAGTGCGGGGTGACGTCAATTTCGTTCCTTCTATAACACCCTTTTGTATTCCCTCATCGGAAAAAACGGTCAAGCATTAATGACCGCTTGTGACGCAGTTGTGTTATTGGCTTAAACGATTTAAATCGAAAGCCAAAGTAAGCAGTCATTTATCAAAAAATTAACTTTTGACCTTCACCTTTTAAAATAATTTTCCATACTCCGTACAGACCTGAACTTGTATTGAACTTGAAGTTGTCACCATAGCTGTTTACGTCAATTAGATAATAAAAACAAAGGTTTATCACAATCTATTTTTTTCTTACTTCTTTCTCGACTTACTTGAAAGTTATATTTACTTTTCTCATAGTTTCATGTATACTGACTTTATGATTTTATTGTAAATTGTACATCTGAAATGTTATAATACAGTTTTTGACCAATATTGAATAATTTTATAGAAAATTGTACATTTAGAATGTTAGAATACATTTTTTGAACAATAGGTCCCGCTCATCACCTTGTCCAAAAACAATATAAAGGTCAAACACGTAGGAATCGCATGAACTATCCTTTAAATGACTTTGTTAGACATAAGATTATTCACAACTTCAGTTTTGTTTCTGTTTTTTTACTAGGCATTGTATGTTAAATAGCCTACTACTCATCAAACCAATTCTCTCAATCCAACCATAAATACATCATATACACAAAGGTTTGTCCATACATACCACAGACTACTAGGTCCTGTAGTATCTATGATACATACTGGCAAGTAATGAAATGGGTTGCTCATAAGCATAGATAACACAGGACCCATAAGTGCTGACAAACTCTCTGGTGGATCTTCACAATAATTTACTTGCGAAAAACGCTCGTCATAAACTGTAAACACCCGGATAAGGTTATGAAACCTGGGTAGATTATTCACAGGGAAAATGAAGACTTCTTTTATTTCCAGCTCACACCATCCATGTTACTTTGGCTTCTCTTATCTACCTGCTCGCTAACAACCCTGGAGCGGCCGAAGAAGAACGTTCCTGTATAGAACAATGCCACCATGATTGTAAGAACGAGGTAAGTGTGTCTATTGATGCCAATATGAGTTAAAGAAAGAGGTAAATGTATCATTCGGAGGTCACCCTGAGCGTAAAAAAACAAGGTTAATGTGTCATACTGATGCCACTATGCGTGTGAGAACGGGGTAATTGTATCAAACTGATGCCACAAGGAGAGTTATATCGAAGTTAATGTGATATACTGATTCCGCCTTAAGTTAAGGAACCAGGTAAGTGTGTCATGTTGATAATTGATGCCGTCGTGAGAACAAGGCTAGTCAAACGGCTCATATCTAGTATGTCCTAGTTAGCAGCCGCTTGACGATGGATATGGCCGGTAACCAACGTAAGACGGAGCCTTGTGGACGTTGCAGATGTAGGATATGCCCACAAAATTCCATCAAATTCCCGAATAAAATGTGGGACATCCGACAAGCCTTCACCTGCACGGATCGTAAGCTAATTTCCGCTATAATCTGCAAACGTTGCCACAAGACACATGTGGAAGAAACTGGCAAGAGATTCAGCGACAGGTTTGGGCAACATCTACGGTCTATTGAAAACAACGGGGACAAACCTGTCACCCACCATTACAATGGGTCCAGTCATCGAGGATTGAACGACATCTAGATAAGAAAGTTAAGTATGCCTATTCAAATAATCAAAATAAGACAAAAAGAACTTTCTACTGCTCTATCTGTCATACTGATACACGCTCGACGGAGAGGTGTTTCAAAAATAAATGACAACCAAATTCAGCGCAGAGAACTTATGTATTTTACAATACAAATACCAATTCATCAATGATTCCCAGTTCTCACAATGCGCTTACTCAAAAAATCACTTACCCACATTATTTTAAACCCTTCATAGAAGATGGTTTTATCTCATTATACTCAAACCCAGACACGTACCAGCCCATTAAATGACTACGTGATACTGGTTCTAGTCAGTCTCTTATTACTAAGACTGCCATCAATGGGATTGAAAATGCAATCCCTTGTGGTCAGACAATAATGAAAGGAATTGAGTCAGTCGAAGAAGTTATTCTTCTAGTAAAAATCAATTTCATATCACACATGATCAGAAGTAATGTTGTCATTCGAGTGATAGATAGTTTGCCTATTGAAGGAATACAGGTACTCAATGGGCTGGAGAGAACATAAATTTCAGCAATATTTCAGGTAACATGACCAAGAGCCCCCAACTGGCCCCACCCATAACTATTCTAACCATAATGATTATTTTCAGTCTTCGTTCTCTATAACTGAGGAATAAATAATGTGAAATTGAATGTAAGCTTCAATTTAATATACGAAAACAGATAAAATGGATGTTTCGGGTTTCCCCTTTATAAACAAAACCTGCCCTGTTTTGTTGATAAAGTGGAAACCCGAAACGTCCATTTTATCGGTTTTCGTATATTAAATTGAAGCTTACATTCAATTTCACATTGTTATTTATTTATTCGAGCTTCGAGCCGCACCATTTACATATACCTGGGGTGAACATTGAAACTCACATAATGGATACCCTCGGAAATGATCCACTCGGTGATGAGTATTCCTGCTCATCTTCGGTGCAAATGAGAACAAAACACCTACCATTGTACACATAATAACAAAAATTACTGTACAGATATCAATTTTCAGCCTTCCCTTTCTAGGCCTCAGGATTGTAAAACTTACACCCTGGACACCGACAGCAATGATCGATTCGGTGATGAGCACTCATTCCTAGGTGCAAATGAGGATAATTAAAAATCATTGACATTAACAATGTGAATGTTCAAAAAGTTCCTTTTGGGATTAAATATATGAATGGTCACCAATTGATGACACTTTTTCTTAAAAATGAAATTGAAAGAAAATTCCCTGGACACCCCAATAAATGATAAAGTTAGATCCCCAACACCCTCTCCCTGAAGAATGGTCATGGTCAAGCACACAAGGGAGTTTGAATCCCACACCCGACCAAGGTCACTGGAATCCAGATTGTCCTCCTGATGGCATGGTTGTTACTCTAGTGATAACCAGGTCCATGAAGAATATAAGTGAAGATGATCATAATGTTAGTCACACTATGTTTGATGATATTAACATGGATACTGATGTAATAACTTGAGCAAAGAAATGATGAGACATTGAAATATTGTTACAATTCTTTGCCACTATTCAGTATCCATGAGGAACTCTTTTTTATAGAGAGAGTGAAAAGTGCGACAATCTCGGTTGAATGTAAATAAACTGCTGACATACTTCCAGATTGAACACGTGCAGTAAATGACAGCCCGATTCAAAGTTGTAAAAATATTTTGATCGTAATTTTGAAATTTCTACTATTGTGCAATTAACATAGTTCAAAATATCAAAATAAGAGTGGCATTCAAATACATTTTTAAATGTGTAAATAGACATGATTAAATGTCACTAGCATGTCAGTGACACCATGGCTTGGTGCATATAAGCTGTTTGACTCTGAGCTTGAGGCTCGAGAGTTCAAATCCCGGTAGGGGTAACTTTGTTTTGTTTTTTTTCCCCAATATTTTTAAAATTCCTTCTGTCTATTGATATCTTTTAAAACTTTTGTTTTAATAATTTTATTTGCTTGTAATATACTTTAATGTTGATATTATACTATTGTTCTTTTATTATTATTATTGTTTATTATTATTATTATTATTATTATTATTATTATTATTATTATTATTATTATTATCATTATTATTATTATTATTATTATTATTATTATTATTATTATTATTATTATTAATATTATTATTATTATTATTATTATTATTATTATTATTATTATTTCTATTTACTTACTATTATTATTATTGTTGTTGTTGTAATCGTCATCATCCTCATCATTATTATGATTATGATTATTATTATTTTTTAATCAAGTAGTTGGAGTATCGATTTATTACGAATATCTTTTATGTGTTATAATCTCGTTGTTGTTTTTCATTATTGTGCTCTTCTATTGTTTATTACTTTTTAAAATCTTGCTTTTTCCTGTTTGTCTCATTTGTTGTTGTTGTTCTTCTTGTTTTTGTTTATTTGTTTGTTTGTTTGTTTTGTCATCTAAGACAAACCCGATTCATTATAAATATGTGGCCAGACTTTCTGCCATTTTTAATTGAGCGATGTACTTCCGTGAATTAATTGCCGTATTATATTGAAATTTACATGACAATAATTATAATAATCATAATAACAATAATAATAATAATAATAATAATAATAATAATAATAATAATAATAATGATAATGATAATGATAATGATAATGATAATAATAATAATAATAATAATAATAATAATAATAATAATAATAATAATAATAATAATAATAATAATAATAATAATTTAAATAGATACTGAATATTAGACTAGACAATTATTGACATCTATTTACTGAAGACACGTGGTATTTTTAGGGGTGTTTCTTTTTTTACGAAACCTGCCAAAACACGCCGAAACCCGACAAAGTTATGGGAAGTAGGTAGCAGTGGGGAGTGAACCTGGGGCTGGGTTTCGTAAAAAAAGCAATTACTTTTTTACGATACCCGACAATATCCGACAAAGTTATGGAAAGAAAGTAGGCAACAGTGGGGGAGTGAACCCGAGAATCAGGGAAGTGTACACTATTGGGGAGTAAACCTAAGTCTATGGTTTTTCGGCGGGTTTCGTAAAAAAGTAATTGCTTCATTCTCGTCTGGTACCCAACTCCCATAGTCCGGCTTCATTTCTCACTGGCATCTATCTTCCATAGTCCCAGGTTCATTTCCACTGATATCCTCTTCTCACAGTCCCAGGTTCACTCCCAACCTGTGTGCACTTCCCTGAATCGCGGTTCAGTGCCCAATGGTGCCCACTTCCCATAACTTTTGACAATTTCAGTAGGTTTCGAAATAAAAGTACATTCTGAGCTCACTGTCCACTGGTATCAGCCTCTCGCAGTCCCAGATTCAATCCTCATCGGTGTCCAAATCCCAGATTCACTCCCCACTGCTGCCTACTTCTCATAACTTTGTCGGGTTTTGGCGGTTTTCGTAAAAAAGTAATTCCCCCTCCCCCTTGGTATTGCTTTTTTACAAAATCCAGAGTCCCAGGTTCACTCCCCACAAGTGTACACTTCCCTGAATCTCCGGATCACCCCCCACTGTTGCCTACTTCCCACAACTTTGTCGGATATTGCCGGGTTTCGTAAAAAAGTAATTGCTTTTATGTGAAACTCGCTGAAACCCGCCGAAAACCACAGTCTCAGGTTCACTCCCCACTGATGTACACTTCCCTGAGTCTCAGGTTCACGTCCCACTGTTGCCTACTTCCTATAACTTTGTCGGATATTGCCGGGTTTCGTAAAAAAGTAATTGCTTTTATGTGAAACTCGCTGAAACCCGCCAAAAACCAGAGTCTCAGGTACACTCCCCACTGGTGTACACTTTCATGAATCTCAAGTTAACTCCCCACAGTTGCCTACTTCCCATAACTTTGTCAGATATTGCCGGGTTTCTAAAAAAAAAATAATTGCTTTTATGTGAAACTTGCTGAAACCCGTCGAAAACCATAGTCTCAGGTTCACTCCCCACTGGTGTACACTTCCCTTAGTCTCAGGTTCACTCCCCATTATTTGCCTATTTTCCACAACTTTGCCCCATTTTGTTGGGATTTGGCGCATTTCGTAAACAAAAAGTAATTGCTTTTATTTTTTTCAAAACCCACCGAAATCCAGTCCCAGGTTCACTCCCCACTAGTGTACACTTCCCCGAATCCCAGGTTCACTCCCCACTGTTGCCTACTACCCATAACTTTCTCGGACATTGCCAGGTTTCGTCGGGTTTCGTAAAAAACCAATTACTTTTATATGAGACTCGCTGAAACCCGTCCGAAACCAGAGTCTCAGGTTCACTCCCCACTGGTGTATACTTCCATGAATCTAAGGTTCACCCCCCACTGTAGCCTACTTCAATAACTTTGTCGGATATTCCCAGGTTTCGTCGGGTTTCGTAAAAAAGTAATTGCTTTTATGTGAAACTCACTGAAACCCGCCGAAACCAGAGTCTCAGGTTCACTCCCCACTGGTGTACACTTCCATGAATCTCAGGTTCACTCCCCACTGTTTGCCTACTTTCAATAACTGTCGGATATTGCCGGGTTTCGTAAAAAAGTAATTGCTTTTATGTGAATGTCACTGAAACCCGCCGAAAACCATAGTCTCAGGTCTCTGGTGTACACTTCCCTTAGTCTCAGGTTCACTCCCCATTATTTGCCTACTTTCCATAACTTTGCCCCATTTTGTTGGGATTTCGCGCATTTCGTAAACAAAAAGTAATTCCTTTTTTTTTATAAAACCCGCTGAAACCCAGTCTCAGGTTCACTCCCCACTGGTGTACACTTCCCCGAATCTCAGGTTCATCCCCTCCTCCCCCCTCCCCTCCCCCTTACACACACACACACACGCGCGTCGGATATTGCCAGGTGTCGTCGGGTTTCGTAAAAAAGTAATTGCTTTTTATTACGAAACCCGCCAATACCCAGTCACAGGTTCACTCCCCACTGGTGTACACTTCTCTGAGTCCCAGATTCACTCCCACAGCTGCCCTCTTCCCATAACTTAGTCAGTTTTCGGAGAAAAAAAACACCGTATTATAGTGCAAAACCACTATTCAGTGTCAGATACTGAATAGTACAAAACCGCTATTCAGTATCAGATACTGAATAGTGCTAGCCTTAAAGTAACAGGTGAACCCTTTTCTACACTAATTATTGACTGTGTAGGCCTCTGCCCTCCAGCAAAAGTAAAAATCAATATATTTCTACAATATTGTGCTCCGTCACTCGATTCCCAGAGGCCTTCCCACTCAGAAATATATATTAGAGCTAAAACAATTCTAAAATGCCTCTATAAATATTTTGCTATGTTTGGAATACCTCTGGAAATCAGAAGTGATTTATAGACCAATTTAAAGAACAAAATACTACACGACTCCTTAAAAAATATACGAATAAATCATATTTTTTCTTCAGTCTCCCACCCTGAAACTCAGGAAAGTTTAGAGCGTTATCGTAAAACTCTAAAAAGTCTTCTTAGAACCTTTTGTATTGAAAATAAACAGGATTGAGATACATGGCAATTTACTCCTTGTTCTCGTTGCTACAAGGAACATGATTCAGGAATCTTTGTTTTTTCCCCATCTGAGTTAGTCTTTGGACATACTGTCAGAGGACCTTTAGAAATTATAAAACACAAACTGATTTCAAATCAGTAATTGAATATGTCATTGACTTTAAGACAGAATTGTTTGACGTTTTTGGATCTTGCAAAGAGAAATTGTCCTGTACACATGATGAAATGAAACTTACTTATGATATGAAATGCAAATAACACTTTCTCAATGTTAGTGACAGAGTCCTAGTTTTCCTCCCCACCAATCACCACCCTTTTGAGGCCAAATTGTCAGGTCCTTACAAAATACTAGAAAAAATCAGCGATACAAATTACTTGTTTCAGACTCTTGACAGGTAGAAAAAGAAACAAGAATTTGAAGACACACTCCATCACATTGCGTTCTATTCCAGAAAATTCACCCGACCTCGGTGTAATTAGTTCCTATTGGAAAAGAATGTCTTTCTCTTGTGCTCGCTCTGGAGCATTTTTACATTTATGTCTCGTTGTGCCCTCGGGTTACCATTCTCTGTGTTTTTCTCACAAGGATGAAAAACAGTAACCAGAGATAAACGAGATGGCCTCTGTTCCTACAGAGATACCACTTAAATATCCGTCACATCCCAGGACGATGTGCCTGGCGGATGCTTTATCTCGCGCCTTTTATTGAGACCAATAAATAATTATTATGTTGTAAAACAAACTTACCGCCCTAATGTGTTTTTTTCTTTCTCCCCGCTTTTCAAGGGATTTTGATTTGTAAAAGGTGTGTCTCCACTCTTCAATAGTGGATTATTTTTTTATGTTTATGATTGTCTATCAGATTTCATTCAACCCTCAACGGGTTTCTTAATAGTTCATTTTACCCTCATAAGGGTTCCTTTCTGATATTTTCATTTGACCCCTAGGGGTCCCTCTTTGATTATTATATTTCACTTAACCCTTGTTGGGTCTTCATTCCTTTTCTATTTCACCCTCACCGAGGGTCTTTCCTCATTAGGGGAGGGGGTGCTATGCCATGGCAATGGTTGCTAGGACATCACCCGAACGAGTCCAGAGTTGACGGTACCTTCCCCAGATTGCTAGGCATTTTGAACATCTTTTATGCAATCAGGGTTCGAGCCCGGCGCTGTGTAAGCAAAGCGCGGGAAACCAGAGGCAGTTCTTGTAAGTTTCATCCAGCTGAACTGAATACCGCCTTTCCAGCGGTCATGTTATGAATCATTTTATTATTATTCCTTATTCGTGGATGCCAGGAGAAAGACTGATGAATGGATAAGTATAATTGTGTCGTATTTATTTGTTTTGTAGAAAACGGAGTTTAAAATTAAGAAATCTCTCTCTCTCTCTCTCTCTCTCTCTCTCTCTCTCTCTCTCTCTCTCTCTCTCTCTCTCTCTCTCTCTCTCTCTCTCTCTCTCTCTCTCTCTCTCTCTCTCTCTCTCTTTCGCTCTCTAGTTTCTGTAATAAATTATCGTGTTTGTAAAACTTGATTTCCATTTATTTTATCATTACCATTGTCCGGCCGTGAAATCAAAACAAATAAGAGAGAAGAATGGATGAACAGTTGGGCAATGAGCACCACGGGTAGATGTATGTTTTCCCATATGACCACTCCTGTAAAGACTGATTGTCTAAATAAGCTCAGAAGACACCAGCAAAGCATCATCTTTCAACTAAGAACACAATACATTCCGCTCAACAACCATTTAAGAAAAATTACAAAAGACACACCCCCTTCCTGCCCCCTATGTCAACACCCCAATGAAACAGTAACACACCACTTGCTTGAATGTCAACCTCTTGAAGACCTGAGACGCACATTCCTCCCACCAAATCCAAGCATCAGTAACACACTTGAAAGTCACCTGGAACAACTACAAAAGACGTCTAACTTCTACGTCATGGCACAAGACCAAAGGGCTAGAGCTCAGGTGGTCGCTGGTTCGGATAAGTAAGTAAGTCTGGCCGTGAAACAAGAGTTTTCTCTTTCTTTCTCTTCCCTCTGATCAGGCTAGGCTCAGTGCAGTGGCCTGATCTTCCACTCCGAGGGAACTTATCAACGAGTTCCCCCTTTCTATCCTCCTCGTCTTTTCTTTTCTTTTTTTTGTTATCTGGCTCTACCGGGAGCGGCTCGAGAGGTCACAGTTACGTTGAGGCTCCGAGTTTTCATCTGTCATGGACATCTGTCCGTCCCTCTATAAGTTCTGCATTTTTATGGGGATTCGGATATGGTGACGACATCGTTTGGTACCGATATACTTAGTCCAGCCCAGGACGGGATCTAACCATGATGGGTTTAATTATGTACAAGGAATCGCGATCAGTCATTTGTTTTTCAACTAGACAGGACAAATTCCTACACTAGATACACCACACTGCTAAAAACAAGACGCAAGTATGGCAACATTCGATATTGTGATTTTTACCGGTTCCATATAACCGATATATATATATATATATATATATATATATATATATATATATATATATATATATATATTCTAAACCAATACAGGTTTTTAAATAAACTTGACTAGTACTAACTCAGTGTCTGTTGCGAGAATAAAAACTTACTCCACAAAATAATACTAAATTGATATTGTCAACTTTAACAGTTAGGCTTCGTTTGTGAGGACACACATCGTGGAAAGGACTGCAGGGATACTGCAAAAAGAAAAAGCTCCCGTATTCTCATTTCAATTTGTTTTTCTTCCGCAGCCGTGTTCGTTTGCTGCCTCTACTTGCCTATCAATAAATGAGGCCTGTCTAAGAGAGTGTCAAGGGGCTTGTGATTGTAGGGATGCATGTACCATGACCTGCAAGTTTTTCCTACCTGACTGGTGGTGTCTTAATATGGTGACGTTTTATCATAATACATAAATGTTGTTACTAATAATGATGATGATGATGATGATGATGATGATGATGATGATGATGATGATGATGATGATGATGATGATGAAGGTATTGGTGGTGTTGGTGGTGGTGATGGTGGTGGTAGTAGTGTAGGTGGTGGTTTGGCGGTAGCGGTTTGGTGATGGTGCTGGTGATCGTGATTACAGTGTTGAAGCTGATGTTATCCCAATAAGGAAGTGGTGATAATAGTGATGGTTGGTACATTTACATAGAATATAACATGAACAATTCATTATCATCATCATCATCATCATCATCATCATCATCATCATCATCATCATCATCATCATCATCATCATCATCGTCATGATCATAATCATTATAATCATAATTAATAATAATAATAATAATAATAATAATAATAATAATAATAATAATAATAATAATAAATAATAATAATAATAATAATAATAATAATAATAATAATAATAATAATAATAATAATTATTATTATTATTATTATTATTATTATTATTATTATTATTATTATTATTATTATTATTATTATTATTATTATTATTATTATTATTATTATTATTATCATTATCATTAGTATTAGTACTAGTATTATAAGTATTATCATTATCATTATTATTATTATTGTTATTATTATTATTATTATTATTATTATTATTATTATTATTATTATTATTATTATTATTATTATTATTATTATTATCATTATATTTATCATCATTATAATTATTATATTTATTATTATTATTATTATTATTATTATTATTATTAGTAGTAGTAGTAGTAGTGAGTAGTAGTAGTAGTGAGTAGAAGTAGTAGTAGTAGTAGTAGTAGTAGTAGTAGTAGTAGTAGTAGTAGTACTAGTAGTGAGTAGTAGTAGTAGTAATGAGTAGTAGTAGTAGTAGTAGTAGTAGTAGTAGTAGTAGTAGTAGTAGTAGTAGTAGTAGTGGTGGTGGTGGTGGTGGTGGTGGTAGTAGTGGTGGTGGTGGTGGTAGTAGTAGTAGTAGTAGTAGCAGTGGTGGTTGTGGTGGTGGTGGTAGTAGTCGTGGTGGTGGTAGTAGTCGTTGTAGTAGTAATAGTAATAGTATCGTTAGTTTTTGCTGTTGTTCTATTATAATATCGGGATTTGTTTTAAGGCGTTATAATATGCGGCCAGAATAACTGACCAAAATAATGAGTACACACACACACACGCACATACCGCACAGATACACAGCCCCTCTCTCTGGTCTGTACAGCTCTTTAAGAACAATAACTCTAAGAGGTTGATTTTTTTTCTGTTTGCAATTATCAACCCTTGGGCTACAGTCATTTTCGCGTCGATAGAGTCGATCTGGCGGCCACAAGTCAGACTCTAGAGTGATCTTAGCGGCCGCGAGACAGTCTCTAGAGTGTGCTCAGTGGCCGTCTGACTAACTCTAGAGTGTGCCTCGCGACCTCCTATTTGACTCTGGAGTCTTTTTGGGTGGAGTAATTTTGCGTGGTACACCGGACTGGAGATATTTATTTATCATAACTCTTAAAATGGGAGCAAATTGATCCAGATGAGTAACAACTAAAAGTATTTTGGTTGGGTCAAAGTTACAGGTTTTATGAAGTGATAGTTTTTTGTATTGAAATAATCTCCTCCTCGGTTAGTGGCGGAAATCCACAGAGTAAGTTATCACTGGCAAATGGATTAAAAGCTGGCTTACTAATTTGATTAGAATAGTTTTTCTCGAATTTTCATGACCTTGCTCTAAAATGAATGCCAACAAAAACGAAGGAAGGACAATAGATTTGTGTTATTAAGCAATATTTATTAGATGAGTTCTTCTTCTCTCTAGAGAGAGTGTCAACAGCAATAAACAAGATTCTTGATGTAAAACATTTTTTTACTTTTCTTGTTTTATATTAAGCTCTGTTAGTTTGAAACTTGATCATCCTACTTTGTTCCTATAAAATTACTTTCTGTCAACCTGTAGCACGGTAGTACGTCATTTCCTCGCAACGCGGCAGCAATTGATGTTTGCCCATAATTTTATTTTTATTTTGGGATCCATCCACGGGCAGAGAGGTCAGTGACGGTCCGTTGTTCAAGGGATGCTTAAAGATTAAGAAGCTCACTCAGTATGGTTTTGTAAGCTTCTCCTTTTTTGTCGACGTACAAGTGCTATTATTGGTGGGTGGGTGGGGGGGGGGGGGGTAGGCCTTTCTTAAAATCATTGTAATCGATACTTTTCTTTGAAGTAATGTTTCTTTTCTCATGTCCCCGTTGTCGATCTAGTATTTTAGTAATGTATTTATGTTTTCATTGTTTTGTTGGGGTTTTTTTTTTGCTGTTGACTAAAGAAGGGTTTGAGACCAAAACGTTCCGTGTTTAGTATATATTTTGTTCTTTTATTAAAGCTGTTATATGCACGTTTGTTTATTACTTTGGTAATCTTAACACTTAGAATTCTCTGCATCTGGGGGTTTTTTTAAATCACAAATTACATCTCTAGTATCAAAGCCAATCAAATTATTTATTACTGAATACGAAGGATTTTACAGTGTAGAAATTTGAGACCACTGAAAGACTTAAAACCTGAAGGACTGGAATATAGAATCAGATAGAAGGACCCTAGGAATGAGGTCTTTAAAACTTGAATATATTCGGTAACAAATTAAGAAATCAATGAATCATGAATTTAAAGACAAAATTAACCACGATAAATTATTAGTGCAAATAAATCACTTTGTTTCCTAATTTAAACATGGCTATTAAATACAGTGTGTGACAATATCGTTTCACAATTATGCACAAAAGTCTAAGAATAATGCAATAACATGGCATTTGCCTTTTTGTTTAATAAACATATATTTAAAGAAAAGAATGATATGCACAGTTTGTTGACCAAAAATGTTGTTAAATAAAACGTGAGCTGTTATAAAGAGCATCATCATCTTATTGTGCCCAAATCTGTTTACAAGGGTCTCAAGCCAACAGCAACTCTTAATATGTAGAGGACATGACGCCTGTAAGTCGTTATTGCATTTTTTTTTCTCGATAGAGCCAACGGTGCACCGCTAAGTACTCATTTTACACCGGAGTACGGTGATATAATGTGAGTAAAGAAACTTATTTATTGACTCAATTTTTCACTTCTCATAGCGAGACTTAAAGGTCCAGGTTCGAGTTTTATTTAGCACTGAAGCAACGAAGCAGCAGTAAAAGGGTCAGACTGTTTTAAAATAAGGCAGTTTTCGGGCCAGAAGCTAAAAGATTTTGTCACAAAATTGTCAACATTTATTGACCCCAAGATATAAATAATAATATTAATAAATATTATCATCTATATAACGCAATTCTATGGGTTTACCATGCTCAATGTGCTTCACGATCTTTTTATTTATTCCCCCTTCAGGCCATGTAGAACAATCTTTCCAATTCATACAATACCAGTCGCCTGTCAGGCGACCATCACTGCCGGGAACTCATTTACACCTGAGTCGAGTGGGAAAACGTGTGTAAAGTTTCTTATTCAAGGACATATTTTCGAAATCAGAATGTTCCACGATCGACCAAACTTATCATTGCTTGACATGATACATAGGATTGATGTTAATTTGAAGGTTATGATGATTAATGTTAATTAATCCGGTATTATAGAAATGATCGTGTACAATGAAAAAGAACACAGTAATTATTGCAATTTCATCATTGTTCATTGACCGTGGTTTTGAACGTAATATGGTTGAAATGTGATTTTGATAATTATTAAATTTAAGTTTTATTTTCTCTCGTAAATATATTTGTATCTGTTACTGTTCATAATCGGGTTCCTGTGTCTTGTGGCCTGAGCAATGAATTTACTGACGGTAAGACTAAAGAGCGAATTGTGCTCACTGCTCACAACAAGGAGTGGGTTAAGTTAATGACAGAGTTCAATGTCTCTAAATGCCACACCATGTCAATCAACAACAAAAGAAAGCCATTATCCCATGATTTCCAACGACATAGCCAAACTCTTCAACGAGTAGACGCTGCAAAGTATCTTGGTGTCGAACGGACGAAAAACATGAAATGGGGAAGGCACATATCAAACATTACCTAAAAGACAAATGAAATATGTGTATTCATTCAACGCAATCTTAAAGGCTGCCAACAAACATAAATGCATTTTATAGAACACTTACTAAACCCATTTCAGAAAACGCCAATGTCGTGTGAGAACCCCACCTCCAACAAGATATAAAAAGTTTAGAAATGGTTCAAAGAAGATCAGTAATGTGCATAACAAATAATTTCTTACGATCTCCCAGTGCATCAAATCTTGTTTCAACACTGGGCCCTGACACCATTAAAACATGAAGAACGAGAGATAAAGCAACTCTGTTCAATAAAATTGTCTATCAAAATATGTCGATTATTTACCAAAGACCATCTAACAATAATAAAAACACGGGGCGATAACATCATACACAAGAGTAGTAATATAAAAAGCATGAGAAGCCGTTGTTAAATTGTTAAATTAAAAATTGCATGATCAGCAGTTAAAAACAATAGTGTGTAAGTGTGTTATAGTATTACACATGTGTAATAGGTGTGTCAATTGTATTATTGTTGTGTGTTGTAAACACTTTGCAGTTATTTTTAATTGTATCATTGTGTGTTTTACACACTTTGTAATTATTAATGTCGTTAATATACATGTGTAGGAGAAACCGTTATTAAATTGTAAAATATGTATTATCATTTTATTATAGTAGTGTGTAAGTTTGTTATAGTATTAGATATATGTAAAACGTGTGTTAATTTTATTATTGTCGTGTGTTTTACACTTTAATGGTAACAAAATAAAATTGAAAATTATGGCAAAACTTTGGGTGTCGTATCCGACATCGCACCTCTACAACAATTGTCTCTCAAAACTTTTTTTTTTCACCAGACACTATTTTGATAAAAAAAAATTAGTTTCATACATTTTTGTCATACAGTTTGTATTTCATAAACTTTGACCTGAAAATGATTACTTCCCAAATGTTGGTAAGAAAACTTTAACTTCACATTTTTAGCCAACAATGTTTTACTTCAAATGTTTTGGTTAGAAAAATGTTTGCTATCAAGCTTATATTTTATAAATTTTAGCTTAAAAAAATCAATTACATCACACACATTTTGGCTTTGAAAAAAATTAAGTTCTTAGGTTCAATTGATACATTCTGTCCTGAAAACTTTTATTTAATCAATTTTGACCGTCTTGTAAATCGCCATTAGGTATTACTACGTATTTGACAGATGTTTTTGTATGATATTACACTACCACCTGAAAGACTGCACGTCTACGTCTTACACATTGGGTGTTACTGATCATTTGGGTTATCATCTTAAAAAAATATAGCAGCTGTTAGGACAGCGTTTCACTGGGATAAAATATATTATCTGCTCAGATCGATAAAATTTGAGGAAAAAACACCTGCTGTTATCTAAAAGTGTTGTGGTATCAAATATCTAAAAACTTCGACAATGTTACTGGAGAAGTACAGTAAATATAGTGTCAAACCCTGAAAATGTGCGTTAAAAACATTCATGGTTTAATGTCATAAATAGAGATAATGTATACCTGGTTCATAAAATTTACTATTCCTACACAAAATTTTTGTTACATTTTCAATTAGGTTATGTCTTGGTATGATAACCATAATATAGGACATGAAGTGATGGAATTGTCTTTTCATTTTTTTTCATCAAAATCTATTTCACGAACTTGGCAAGGACATGTTACTGTATGAAGTATTGATCAATCAATATTGTGTATTGTAATGATTGTTGTGTTTCATTTATTTATTTCTTGCTGCGAAAAAAAGTTCAAGTCCATGATACAAAACACGAAACCCGCCGCATGTTGAAAATGACGGGTACAAGTATTATATCAGACAAGAATATTTTTTATTAAAAAGCAGCCAAGTTAAATAAGTCCGTGTGTTAAAAGTTGTTGGGGTTTTACAAAAGCTTTTGTCATCAATTCTTTTTAGTTTTGATTCAGATGTAAATTTTTCATTAACCCAATCAAAATGTTTCCAAAAATGATATTGGGTAAAGAGAATATGACTGTAAAACATAAATTGGGTTTAACTCGTGTGGACACATGGACATTGCTTATCGGTCGTATTTCTATTTAATTGATCCTACGTGAAATTTCAATGAAAACATTCATCTCCTATTGCACCCATCTACTAGTCGTATTCACATAGTGAAGAGGCTTTAATTGGTCGATGGATAGATTGTCAAACTACCATACCAAAACGTCTTGATTTCGAATTCATGTTCTAATCTCTATACCGGAGGTTTCTACAATATCAACATTGTCAACGGGGATTGTATTAAGTGTATGATGTCATCTCATTTATTTTACCAGATCTAGACAAGAACGCTACCTACGTTAATTGCATTAAATAAAATTCTCCGTCGTCGTATTAAAAAAAAATAAAGCAAATGGCATTTAAGACGGAAATTACAAACTACAAGACCCGCTTTAGAAAAATGACCCAAGAAAAAAAAACAACACAGCCATACATGATAATTCTTCCATCCCAGTACAGTAAATCACTGGAAAAACTACATATTTCTTTAAAATTGATTGTTTGAGACGACAAGGGTGACAGCAAACAGACACTTTGTTGCTAAATTCACCAATTAACCATGTGTCGATTTCATATGGTGATCCCTTTCGTTGATAAGTGGTAAAGCGTTTAACTATTAAACAAAACTTTTCATGATTAAATCTGTATAGAGATATTACACCTATTTTAAGTCAGTTTGAACCTATGATTATTAAAAAGATATATCAACATTGGTTACCGCGTGTAATATTGTGCGTGACATCGTGTTATTTCGGACATTTTCGTATTTAAGATTCACAGACATCAACAAATCAGGACAATGCAACTACTAACGTGTCTGTGATTACGGTTTATTAAGTCCAGATTATAATTTGTTAATTCGAAAAATAGTCGTTTGGTATCATCGATTCTAAAATCCATTTTCAAAGAGAGGAGGGGAATACGAAGAAAGGGATTTGACTGACATGGTATCTACTTTAATCTGTTTTTCTATTAACAATAATCTGAATCGAATAAAAGTGTTCATCATAATTTCAGTGTTGAGTTCACTTCTTGAAACGAAACGAATGTATTTGTTACACCCTGCACTATCTTTGATTTATCTCTTCTTCGTTTGGTGGGTAAATTATCTTTACGGTCGCATCATTGGACACGCGTGATAATTATTTTTTAATGAACATTTGTATATATCAAGATCTTTTTAGTTAAATAATGGATTTTTTTTTTTTTGATGCTAGAAGTTTTAAATTCATGGTGCGATGGTAATGGTGAGGTGACACAAAATAAAATGAGATATTTAGAATGTAGTGTCCAATGAGGCGAGATAATCAAAATTATAGTCATAGTTACTTAAGTTGATAGTATAGTATTTTTTTTCTATAACGTTTTCGCGAAGTCTTGTGATGAATAATTATATGACTAAATAACTCGAACTAATTATTTAGAGCAGCTGTATTCCATTTATTGAATTAGACTGTAAAATATGAAGAAGGAGGGGGTACACTTGGAGATGATCGTTGTTAACAAATCATCATTGTCAATTGGGTGATAACACGAACGGAATATAGATGTACCAATAAGACGTGACGAGTGAACGAAGATTATTCCCCTGCCGTCTGTTTTTACGAGTATCGAGTGTGTCATAAGACAAGGATAGCAAGAAAACAACGAAGTGTTTTGCTCACGACCATGTGTCGTATTCACACAACGATTCTTTATTGATCAAATTGTAAGGCATCTATCTATCGCACGAAAATGTCTCAAGTTCAAATCCGAATAGAGATGCGAGATCTATTATGAGTAATTTTGAACCTATGATTATTATTATTCTAAAATATATCAACATTGTTTAAAGTGAGTGTTATTAACTTATGTGACGTTGCATCTTCGTATCTATTCACAGACATTACATTAGGACAATGACATTAAAACATGGACTTTTTGTTATCTTTTTTTTTTAAATCTTATCAATATAGCTATCGCACATCTAAGACGGAAATGATTACAAAGTATGTAAAACACACAACAATAATACAATTAACACAAGGATTAGATATATCTTATACTATAACACAATTACACTATAATAAAATAATCATAATACATATTAAACAAATTAACAACGGTTTCTCCTGCGCATGTATGTTAAGAAATGATTACAAAGTGTGTAAAACACACAATAATACAATTTTAAAAATAACTACAAAGTGTGTAAAACACACGACAATAATAAAATTAACACACGTTTTACATATATCTAATACTATAACAAACTTACACACTACTATAATAAAATGATAATACATATTTTACAATTTAATAACGGTTTCTCCTACACATGTATATTAACGACATTAATAATTACAAAGTGTGTAAAACACACAATAATACAATTAAAAATAACTGCAAAGTGTGTACAACACACAACAATAATACAATTGACACACCTATTACACATGTGTAATACTATAACACACTTACACACTATTGTTATAAACTGCTGATCATGCAATTTTTAATTTAACAATTTAACAACGGCTTCTCATGCTTTTTATATTACTACTCACAAGAACCAAATCACACTTAGGAACAACCTCCCTGACAACATCGCAGAATTCCAGGCAGGATTTAGACCACAAAGAGGAACATCTGAACAAGTTTTGGCACTTACATCCTTTATAGAATCGGAATTTGAAAATACACTGAAAACTGGGGACTTCCTAATTGACCTCTCTGTGGCCTAAGATATAGTCTGGATTGGGGATTAATGTTGAAAATGGCTAGAATAATACAGTGAAAGAAAACTCAAACACTTTTCAAGGATGATCGGACCTAGAAAATTCCATGTTTTTCTAGGAGGGAAGAAAAGCAAAACAAGAAAGATTGGTGTACCGCAATGATCAATCATTGCACCAACACTGTTTAACATCTACATCAGTGACATGCCTGCCAGCCAATCACTTTAACTGAGCTATTCAGACGACTGGGTAGTAACCCATCAATCAAAGGACTGGACATAAATAGAAAAGACACTCAGTGAGGAAACATCAAAGCTCAAGGAATATTTCGACCAATGGTATTTGAAGATGAACACAACAAAATTTGTGTCCACTACATTTCATTTGAACAACAGACAGGCCACCAAAACCCTTAACATTTTGGTTGATGGAAATATCCTGCCAGCGGACAGAAATCCAAAATACCCAGGTATCACCCTCGACAGACTGCTTAACTACAAAAAAGTATTGAAGGAACAGCAAAACAAAAAATTCAAAAAGAAACTGCTTACTTAGAAAATTAGCGGGGACCACCTGGGGACCAACACAACATGTCCTAAGAACGTCAGCATTAGCACTGCTATAGCGTGCCCCTGTATGGACAAGAAGCCCCCACACAAAAATTCTCGAAATCATATTCCATGCGCATAATAGCAGAATGCCTCAAATCAACACCAATCCCTTGGCTTCCAACTATAAGCGCAATCGCACCACCAGAACTCAGGCGAGAAGAGGCAACCCAAAAAGAGTCCACAAACTGCAAGACCTCACCCTAATTACCCCATTAAAAACATCATAAATGAAGCTCCCAGAACATCACAACTCAAATTCAGAAAGCCCTTCTACCAATCAGAACTGAAAAACGTCGATATTGGGGAGGCCTGGAAGGAATATTGGACAAATAACATGCCCGAAGAAGGTGAGGTAATCAAAGACCCAACGGAATTTATGACAGTCTTCAGGAAAACATGGGTCGCCTCAAACCCATTACTGACAGGCCACGGCAGGACTGCTGCAAGCATGCATCAAGGAGGTCTGAGGGAGTCAGCCGACTGTCCCCACCTTCAGAGAGCGACAGAGACAGCAGACCACATAGTCTGTGCCCTGTCACGAGATTGGCGGGATGTTTCGAGGCTGTCCTCAACTGCAGTGACGAATTTAAACACTGGCTGGAGACTTCCAGTGTGGAGATGTAGCCATACGCTACTACTATCACAGAAAGAAGGTCCCACAATACAATCACACAAATGTTTCCATTCTACATTAAAATTATTATTGTTATTATTATCATTATTATTATTATTATTATTATTATTATTATTATTATCACTATTATTGTTACTATTATTATTATTATTATTATTATTATTAGTAGTAGTAGTAGTAGTAGTAGTAGTAGTAGTAGTAGTAGTAGTAGTAGTAGTAGTAGTAGTATTGAATGAATGAATGAATGAATGAATGAATGAATGAATGAATTTATATAGCGCCTAGATCCACAGTGTGCTCAGAGGCGCTTTAAAATGCAAAAAAAAAAACACAACAATAAATTGATAATTTAAGCATAAAATCTATCATATTGGAATAGCATTCATCAATTTGTAATTTAATTACCACACACTGTGCTACAAGATGAAAATTTAGGATATCTATAATATGTTGGCCTAATAGAAATAATAAACAACCAAATGATTTTCTAAAGAGATGTGTTTTAAGTTTCTTTTTTAAAGTTTTCAAATGTCGGACATTTTTTGAGGGATGAAGGCAGTTGGTTCCATAAGACGGGTGCCGACTGGCTAAAAGATCTCTCACTAAAAGACGATCTACAGCGAGGAACCTGGAAGAGATCTTGACCACTGGATCTAAGTTCTCTCTCCGGCACATAGAGATTAACCATGTTTTGTAGGTATACAGGAGCTGTCTTATTAAAACATTTAAAAGCATAGCATAGAATTTTGAACATAATTCGGCTGTTAACAGGGAGCCAATGCAAAGATATTAAAATCGGTGTTACATGCTCTTTCACCCCACAACCAGTCACCATTCTAGCAGCTCTATTTTCCACTTTATGAAGCTGTCTAATTATATATTTTGGTGACGATTGTAACAGAGCGTTACAGTAATCTATTCGGTTACGTACAAATGATGTCATTAATGTTTTGACAGTCTCAGTATCAAAGCATGTCTAATTCTATAAATTTTATGAAGATGAAGATGACAAATCTGAGCAACTTTACTAACATGAGCGTCCATACACAATCGTGAATCTAAATATGCACCTAAATTCCTGACATTGCCATCATTTACATTCTTAATTTGACTACCAGCAATGCTCAATGATTCTATTTCTGTTCCGGTTATTTTCATAAAAACGTATTATTTCCGTTTTATCCTCATTTAACTTTAATTAATTTAAAACCATCCAATCTTTTATGTCTTTCACACACGCTTCCACTCGAGATACAATGTCCACTCTCGTATCGTTAGTAACAGGGAAATAAATTTGAGTATCGTCGGCATACAAGTGAAAATTCAACTCATACGCCGAGATTATAGCATTTATGGGTGTTGTATACAAGGTATATAAGATGGGCCCCAGGACAGAACCCTGGGGTACCCCAAACTGCAGAACACTAATATCAGCAAGAGAATCTTGAATGGCATTATCTTCATTATTATTATTATATTATTATTATTATTATTATTATTATTATTATTATTATTATTATATATTATTATTATTATTATTATTATTATTATTGTTATTATTATTATTATCATCATCATGATTAATTTTATTATTATTATTATTATTATTATTATATTATTATTATTATTATTATTATTATTATTATTATTATTATCATTATTATTATTATTATTATTATTATTATTATTATTATTATTATTATTATAATTATTAATTTAATGACTATCACCATTCGAGATAAGACATTTTGACAAGTACAGACCAGAAGTGAGACTCTCGTAACTCCGATATATTATATTAAGTTACGATACGTGAAACATGACCTAAGAGCGATAAAACTCACTAATCCTAAGTTTATAGTGGTTTTTAAGACATGAAACGAAAGAATAGTAAACTAAATATTCTTCTTGTTCTCCTCCATCCTCGTCTTCCTCTGCCACCTCCGCCGCCATCTTCCTCTTCCTCATTCTATTCTCTTTTCCTCTCTTCTTCTTCCTCATCATCATCATCATCATCATCATCATCAGCAGCAGCAGCAGCAGCAGCATCATCATCATCATCATCATTATCATCATTGTCGTCGTCGTCGTCGTCGCCATCATCATCATGATCATCATCATTATTATCATCATAACATAATCTACCTCCTCTTCCGACTCCTCGTCACCCTCCGACACCTCCTATTTTTCTTCTTCTTCTTCTTCTTCTTCTTCTTCTTCTTCTTCTTCTTCTTCTTCTTCTTCTTCTTCTTCTTCTTCTTCTTCTTCATCTTCTTCTTCTTCCTTTCCTCGTCCTCCTCCTCCTCCTCCTCCTCCTCCTCCTCCTCCTCCTCCTCCTCCTCCTCCTCCTCCTCCTCCTCCTATGGACTGCCGTCTTCTCAGACCCTCCTACGAATCAAACTAATCTGTCCCCGTGGTTTTTTGCCATTTCAAACGCCAAAATTTGCCAAAATTTGCCATAAAAAAATGGTAAAATTTGCCATCAAAATAGCAAAATTTTCCAAAAATTTGCCAATAGATTTTTATCAAACAATTAAAACAACATGTACGGTAAAAATTGACAAAAATAGGGCATTTTGTAGGATATTGATGTCACAACATGTCAACATGAATTTATTTACATTTTGAATGGTTTGAAATATTTTTATAATAATAATAATAGCCATAGTAAGTAAGTAAGTAAAAAAAAGAAGGAAGTAATAAAAATATTTTATTAACTATTTAGCTTCTTAAAATTTGGGATATCAAAGTGAACAATCGCATAAAAAATTCAAAATTTGAAAAACTAATTAAGGAGAGGAAAAAACAAACTATTCACAAGGAAAAAG
>NC_088366.1:39966301-39968801 GCF_034508935.2 Berghia stephanieae
ATCACCACCAACTAATAGTTCACCCTGTCGCCCACAGCATCTGTGTAAAGGTATCGTTGGAGGCGTCCAATCAAAATGTCAGGCAGTGTGTGGAAACCAGTGTTCCAACTCAACGCCTGTCAGCATGCCTCGAGCTGGATTTAAAGAAATCATTCAACGACCACGGCCAATGCCAAGTGTTACCGAGACGCCTCGAGCTCGATTTAAAGAAATCATTCAACGACCACGGCCAATGCCAAGCGTTACAGAGACGACGACCGCATCACCTACAACCACGTCATCATCTACAACAACGACCTCGACAACCACGACGACCCCGACAACAACAGCGCTAATCACGACGAGAAAACCAGTGACTAGACCACCGTCAACCCAGAAAAATCCTAATCAAGGGACCAAAAGACGGAGAAATAGAAAACGCAACAACAGGAACAAAAACAAGAATAATAACAGGAATAGGAACAGGAACAGGAACAGAAACAGGAACGGGAACAGAAACAGGAACAAGAACCGGAACAGAAACCGGAATAGAAACAGAAACCGGAACAGGAGATAAAGACGAAGACGATGATTTGACTAGAGCAGTAAAGTTAGGTGCCCCAAACGTAAACAAAGGTCGAGAAGCACGTGGCAAACCACATGTTCCTGTCTTGACAGCTCACGTTCCAATGAAAATAATAGAAAAAAATAACCTTTAAAATTTGGCTGTTAGGTGGCAAAAGAAACACATATTCATAAATACTCGATCATGCATCAAATAATGTCTAGATATGGATATTTTATGGAACAAAAGGTAAAATTTTCTAAAATTTATCAAAAGATACAGTCTATCTATTTTTAGACCAGAGCAAATTATCGCGCTGGTGTGAACAAAACGAGAATTATTCGGAGCCTGATTTTCATAAGAATTTAGCCTTATATTATTATTTCTGCAACTGTTAGATTTTATGTAAACATATTTTCAATACTGAAAGTGTATTGCCTACAACTCAAACTACAAAATTGGGAGACCTATATTGTGCGTAAATTATTCCGGTCCCTAACGGAAATCACTAGCAACTTGTTATTGTTTACGTTTGGGGCACCTAACTTTACTGCTCTATAGTTGACTCTTGAATTTAGGTTAACTAATCCATTATTCAATTTAAATCCTGCCAACTAGCCAACACCTAATATTATACCTAAATTATTCCTTTCACGGCAATTGTCTTTACTTTCAAAATAAATCAGAATGTCCAAAGATACGGGTCCCAAATTCTTTATTTCAATTCAATCATATGAATAACATCTTTCGAACAAGGGAAAATAACATCATGTTAAAACTCCTTGATGTGTTCACAATGGAAAATTGACAGAGCTCTTCAATGATACACACACATATATATATATATAATATATATATATATATATATATATATATATATATATATATATATATACATACATATATAATATATATATATATATATATATATATATATATATATATATATATATGACGCAGGACAGATCCCAAACGAACTCGCAAGATCAGTGTATATAACAATTCTAAAAAAGCCAAAGGCAACGGAGTGTGGCGATTTATTGCCTCGTATAACAACATTACTTTTGAAGATCATTCTAGAAAGAATCAGAACCAGATTCGACACTGAAGAAGCTATATTCTGCCTAAATATTGGCAACCCAAAATATATAGAAAGTAATAAAGAAATATATGCCAGTTTTATAGAGTATGCAAAAGGATTTGCTTGGAAAGAACGGGAGTCGATGGAAAGATATACGCCTCATTACAAACCTTTACCGGCACCAACAGGCGGCTATACGAATACAAGAAGTATTGTCACTATGTGCTGGAATCAAAAGAGGAGTCAGACTAGGTTGTGTACTGGCCCCATATATTTTTAACGTATACACTGAGTCTATCTTCAGAAAACTTACCATCTACATGGGATCAAAGTGGGAGGCAGAAATATCAATTTCAGATGTGCAGATGACACCCTGTTATTGTCAGAAGATAAAAATGCTTTACAGACTCTATCGCAGCTGTAAAGAACAACAGAGAAAAGATGGGATTGGACATAAATGCAATTAAGACCAAAGCAATGTTGGTAACAAGAAAGGAAAAGCATTAGTCAACATAGATATAGGTGGTAAAAATCTAGAAACTGTATCAATATTTAAGTTAAAACCAGGATAGCTATAGCAAAATCAAGATTCAGACAGCTAAAACATCAGATCAAATTCAACTCACTACAAGACTCTGTGTTCTGAAGTGCTATGTTCACTCAGCACTATTGTATTGTTCAGAAACGTGGACCCAAAATAAAAGTACTCGAAAGAAGTATAGAAGCATTTGAAATGTGGACATTTTGACGCATTGAAATGATAAGCTGGGAAAACAAAAACGAAGCAATCAAGAAATTTACGATATCATAAGAATTCAACCAACCTTGCTTCACACAATTAAATCAAGAAAATTGAAATATGTTGCCCATGTATA
>NC_088366.1:39972365-39974865 GCF_034508935.2 Berghia stephanieae
TATTTTTGTCATCGACTTTTAATTAAATGTCAAATCTTTCACATCTCTCTTCATCTCATACATCTTCTTTTCATCATCATTACGTTTTCATTAAAATGTGTATAATTTTTTCATCAATTCACCCCCAATTTAATATTTCCCCTGTCGCCCAAGATCTGTGTAAAGGTATGTTGGAGGCGTCCAATCAAAAGTAGGCGTGTGTGGAAAAAAGTTTTCCAACTCAACGCCTGTCGCGCCTCGAGTGGATTTAAAGAAATCATTCAACGACCACGGCCAATGCAAAGTGTTACGAGACGCCCGGTCGATTTAAAGAAAATCATTCAACGCCAGGGCCAATCCAAGCGTTACAGGACGACGACCGCATCCCCTACAACCATTTTTTCATTACAAAACGACCTCGACAACCACGACGCCCCCCGAAACAACAGCGCAATCAGACGAGAAAACCAGTGACTAGCCACCGTAACCCCAGAAAAACCCTAATAAAGGGACCAAAAGGGAGAAATAAAAAACGCAACAACGGGAACAAAAACAAAATAATAAAGGAATAGGAACAGGAACAGAAAAAAAAACAGGAAGGGGAAAGAAACAGGAACAAGAACGGAACAAAAACGGAATAGAAAAAAAAAACCGGAACAGGAGAAAAAGACGAAAACGATGATTTGACTAGGCGGAAAAGTTAGGGCCCCCAAAGAAAAACAAAGGTCGGAGCCGTGGCAAACCCATGTTCCGTTTGCAGCTCCGTTCCAATGAAAATAAAGAAAAAAAAAACCCTTTAAAATTTGGCTGTTGGGTGGCAAAAAAAACACATATTCTAAAAACTCGTTTATGTTTTAAAAAATGCTAGATATGGTTTTTTTATGGAACAAAGGTAAAATTTTCTAAAATTTATCAAAAGATACAGTCTATCTATTTTTAGACCAGAGCAAATTTCGCGGGGTTTTTGAACAAAACGGAATTTTCGGAGCCTGTTTTTTATAAGAATTTCCCCCTTTAATTTTATTTTTGAAACTGTTGTTTTTATGTAAACTATTTTCAATACTAAAAGGGATTGCCTACAACTAAAAATACAAAATTGGGAGACCTATTTTGTGCGTAAATTTTTCCCCCGGGCCCCAAAAGGAAAAACACTAGCAACTTTTTTTTGTTTACTTTTGGGGGCACCTAACTTTTTGCTCTATAGTTGATCTTGAATTTGGGTTTAAAAATAACCATTATTCTTTTAAAATTTCCTCCCAAAAAACCCCAAAACCTAAATTATACCAAATTTTTTCCCTTTTTACGGCAAAATTTTCTTTACTTTCAAAAAAAACAAAAAGCCCAAAAGTAGGGTCCCAAATTTTTTTTCAATTCAATCTATTTTTAAAATTTTTTTGAAAAAGGGGAAAAAATAATTTCATTTTAAAAAATCCTTGAGTGTTCACAATGGAAAATTAAACGGCTCTTCAATGAAAACACCTTTTTTTAAAAATTTTTTTATTTATATAATTATTTAATTTATATATATATATTTTAAATTACATACATATTTATTTTATATATATATATTTTTATATATATTATTTATTATAGACGCAGGACAGACCCAAACGAACTCAAAAGATCCGTGTTTTATAAAAAATTCAAAAAAAAACCAAAAGGCAACGGAGTGTGGCGATTTTTTTCCTCGTATAACAACATTACTTTTGAAGATTTTTTCTAGAAAGAATCAAAAACCAGTTTTAAACCCGAAGAAGTTATTTGGGCCTAAATATTGGAAACCCCAAAAAAATTTTTTAGAAAGTAATAAAGAAATATATGCCAGTTTTATAGAGTATGCAAAAAGGATTTGTTTGGAAAGAACGGGGGGTCGAGGGGAAAAAAGATATAGCCTCATTCAAACCTTTCCGGCCCCCAAAAACAGGGGGCTATAGAATACAAAAAAGTATTGTCACTATGTGCGGGAATCAAAAGAGGAGTCGGGCTAGGTTGTGTACGGGCCCCCATATTTTTTTTTAACGTATACACTGAGTCTATTTTTAAAAAAACTTCCCCTCAAAATTTGGGATCAAAGGGGGGAGGCAGAAAATATCAATTTCAGATGTGCAGATGACACCCTGTTTTTTTCAGAAAATAAAAATGCTTTACAGACTCTATCGCAGCTGTAAAAAAAACAGAAAAAAAGATGGGATTGGACATAAATTGGGAATTAAGAAAAGAAAATTTTGGTAAAAAGAAAGGAAAAGCTTTTTGTCAACATAGTTTTTGGTGGAAAAAAAACTGAAAAATGGTATCAATATTTATTTTTAAAACCCCGGATGTTAGCAAAATCAAGGGTTCAGACGCTAAAACTTTTGGGTCAATTTTAACTCCTAAAAGACTCTGTTTTTTGAAGTGCTATGTTTTACTCCATATTGTATTTTTTTAGAAAGGGGCCCCAAAAAAAAAGTAAACGAAAAGTATTTAAGTTTTTTTAATGTGGACTTTTGACGCTTTAAATGAAAAGCGGGGGGGGAAAAAA
>NC_088366.1:39979865-39982365 GCF_034508935.2 Berghia stephanieae
TCCGATGCTGCATACCGCTTGAGAGTCTTCACTATCCAGATCTCGTTCATGGTCACGTGAGAAGGCTATATCCGTTCGGGTTCGGCGTTCGGCGTCTCGTTCGGCCCGATTTCGTTAAAAGCCTAATATGTATGAAGTAGACTGTCGCACTCGAAAAGCTGCAAGCGGCATTTTATAGCAAACGCTCTAATTTCGTCAGGGAATTTATGATTGAATATGAAATTGGAGGAGAGAGCGTTGTTTACCCCAGTGGCTTCTCTAACAATTCCTCCTTGAGACGCCAGTTCATGGAAATGGGTAGTCTCAGTCTCACACTTTTAAGGAAGTTTTGAAAACATTTTGGGGACTTAAAAGTACAACTGACGTCACTATCAGCCTGTACAGCCATCACATATTCTTCATCTTTTATTAAGGAAACATTTTGGCGGATACACTTTTCAAAAAGATCCACCCAAAATGACTTTGGCCAATTAACTTTTGTGTTATTTTGGAGGCGTTTGCCGTTGTGACAAAAACAGGCAAAAGTGTTTTCTTCTTTTTCGTCTAATGAGGCGCGTAGAATTTTTCTTTTCGTTAGATGAAGGTTCAGGCTGTTTGTGGCTGTTATCTTCACACTGTCATCGTCACAATTGAGGATGGACAGGGCAAAGGATAAATGTTTTGCATAATAAATTATTTTAGGGTTTGGTAACCCGAGACCACTTTTTGATCTTGGACAAAACATGAATGACCTTGTACTCGAATTATTCAAATGTAACCAATTTCTAACTTTGTTCACAATTATATTTTCAATTCCATTAAGGTCCTTTTCGGTAAACATGAGATTACAAAAATAAAACATTAGAATTGAAAAGCACATTGAACTCAAGAGACACAGTTTGGCTGAAGACGGCAGAGGGGAAACATCTAAAAGGTTCATATTGTTTCTAAATTTTTCGATTATCGTTTTTCGTTGATGTTCATCACTTTTGTTTGTCAGGTTGATGTTGTGTCCTAAACACGTGTAACATTCTTCTTTTTCTAATGTTGGTATTTCATGTTGTTGTATAGTTATTGTTGGTAATTTGAATTTTTTGTTCCAGTTGTTACCTGAACGTTGGCCAGATGTTATGGCGCATTTTGGGGGTTTTATATTCATTCCGGTTGCATTCATAAACTGAGTTGTTTTATTGCACAATTGATTCATTACTTCTTCACTTTTTGCTAGTAACGTGACGTCGTCAACGTAACCTTGGATGGGTAGTGGCATCTGCAGAGAGGTATGGTTTTGTTCGATCCATCTTAGCCATTTATCTATTCCTTGTTCAAAGACAATTACAGACCATGGACATCCTTGGATTATACCTTTGTCTCTGTAGATTGTATTTGTGAGGTGATTTCGGACTTTTACTTGGAATGATGCTTTGTTATAAATATCCTTAGTAATGTTGATGAATACTGGAGGATATGAATATTCATTAAGTTGACGTAGCATGAATTCGTGATCTATACTTCCAAATGCATCTTTTATATCTACAAAGCATAAATATAATTTTCCCGATGAGTGTTAAAAATCTGATACTGCACATTTTAACGAAAACACATGTTCTTGTAGCCCGTTTCTAGGTAATGAACCTTTCTGTGAAAGTGACAGTCTCTCCGTGTCGACAATCCATTGCATGTGTCGATTTCATGAATATTTTATAGGACGTTAGTAATAAGGCGATAGGTCGCCAGTCGTCGACGTTGTCCTTGTCAGTGCTGGGATTACCCGCCCAAATCATTTCCCGGGTAATACCCGGGTAGTGGTCTGATTACCCGGGTACCCGCGGGTACCCGTGGCAGAAGTGACTTTTGACCAAAAGAATGATTTTGTGAAGGGGAGGGGGGGGGGGGGGCTCTTTTTTTTTATTCTTAAAAATTATTTATTTATTAATTAGTTATTATTTATTACAACAGATGAAACGAAACTGAAGTAAGAATCAAGGATAATTAATTACAATGAAACCAAAAAAAAAAATAAAAAAAGAAAAAAAAAGAAAGAAAACCTGAGATTCCTTTAAAAGATAAGAACTAATATAGTCTTAATCTGTTGATTCCAAAATTGAATCAAATGTATGTTAACAAACAAAACAAAAAAATCGGTGTAATTGAAAAATAAAGGAGGAAAATCTTTTGAAAAAATGTCATGTAAATGTAAATATGTAAATCAAAATTGTATTACATCCAATTATGATTCTCAGTTCGGTTTCCATTTGTTGAAGCGGGTACCCGCTACCCGCCCCTTTTACCCGAGTACTCGGTTTAACTTTATTACCCGCGGGTACTCGTGGGTATCCGGGTACCCGCCCAGCACTAGTCCTTGTTCCCATTCTTTTTTGGTACCAGTGTTATGATACTGTGTTTCCAGTCTGGGGGGATTTTTTGATATTTTAAACAGGTGTTAAAGATGGCCGTAAAAATTGGTGCCAGTTTGTTTATATTTTGTTTTATATATTTATAGGTGACACCGTCTGCCCCG
>NC_088366.1:39987365-40003030 GCF_034508935.2 Berghia stephanieae
ACATATTTCATCTAACTTTAAAGTTTAAATTGTAAAACTCTTAATTGCCCCACTTGGTCATATTTTAATTGAACTCCCTATTTACAGGATTAATTTAATTTTTTTTCTTTTTCATTTCTTCATTTAAATGGAATAGCAATTTATCCATTCATTCTTTCATTTAAATTGAATAGCATTTTTGGAGGCAAGTAGCAAACGTTCACGTCGTGCCTCTGTTAATCCTGTGAAGGAGAACTGATTGCTACAACACGCGCAATACTGTGGTGAGGCGGTAAAAGGATAGCCCCTCGGCCTCGACCATGGAAGGATTCAAGATTATGAGCTTTAATGCAGAAGGAATCTCATCCACAAACATTGAAATTTTGGCTAACCTCAACGCCGATATACTATGTCTCCAAGAGACACACAAGGACCAGACACCAACTATACCAGGTATGAGTCTTGCCATACAACACGGGAACCCTGTCCATGGAAGTGCCGTATACGCACGGGACAAATCCATAATTATGAACAGTATAGACCTATCAGAAAATGGGGTGGAAATTTTGAAAGTCGAAAGCAGACATTTTAATATCATCTCTGTCTACAAGCCACCACCAACACCATTTGTATGGCCACTCTTTGACTTCTCAAACCAGAAACCCGTTATTGTGATAGGTGATTTCAACAGCCACAACACCAGATGGGGCTATAGCCAAACAAACAGCGATGGAGATGCAGTTGAGAACTGGGCCCTCAAACATAATTTGTCACTATTATTTAATGCCAAAGACATACCATCCTTCGCCAGTGCAAGATGGAAGAGAGAGTACAACCCTGACTTAATATTCATATCATCGAAACACTTCCAAAACTTTGAAAAATCAGTCGGTGACCCAATCCCCAGGTCTCAACACAAACCAATTATTGTTACCACAAGACCTGTGATCAAGCCAATCAAGACAAAGCTGAAAAGAAGATTTAATTTCAGGAAGGCAAATTGGGGGGGTTTCTCAGTTGAACTCGACTCCATGATCTCCAAAGTCGAACCGGACCCAAAGAACTACGACGAATTCAAAAATATTGTATGGTCAGTGGCAAAGAAACACATACCACGTGGGTGTAGGAAGGAATATATACCCTGCCTGACAATGGAAAGCAAAGACTTGTACGAAAAGTACATAGCTGCCTATAATGAAGACCCCTTTCACGATGACACCATAGAATTATGAGAAGCCCTCATGTCAGCAACTGCAGCGGAAAAATCAGAGAGATGGAAGAATATGATTTGCAACACAGACATGACCCACAACAGCAAGAAGGCATGGGCAACCGTGAAAAAAATTAACTCTGAAAAAATGCCACACACAAGAGTTGCCGCAGTAACACCACATGAAGTGGCAAGCCAGCTCGTGCAAATGGAAAACCGACCCACAAAAAACGTGGATGTAAAAAAGCAATAAAACAAGAGGCGAACACCATCGCAAGAGATAGTGAAGACCAGATGGATCCATTCGCGATTGGAGAGCTTGAGTCTGCGATTAAACAACTAAAAGCAGGAAAAGCAGCTGGGCTTGGTGACATAGCCACAGAAATAATCCAACATTTTGGGACAGAAACTAGACTGTGGATACTGACTCTCTTCAATAAATGCGCAGAATCCTGCACCATCCCAAAATTATGGAGACAAGCAAGAGTGGCTGCCCTGTTGAAACCAGGAAAGGATCCAAACAACAGAAAGAGCTACCGTCCCATATCCCTCCTATGTATTCTATACAAGGTGTATGAACGCATGATATTGGCTCGCATCACCCGGATGTGGAAGAAAAATTATCACCTGACCAAGCAGGATTCCGACCAGGAAGATCCTGTTGCGACCAGCTTCTTAACCTTACCCAATACATAGAAGATGGGTTCGAACAGAAACAGGTTACTGGGGCAGTGTTTGTAGATCTAACTGCGGCGTACGACACAATAAACCACAGGCATCTCCTACTCAAGCTTGCTAAAGTCACCAAAAACAATATATATACAAATGACCAACCAAAATTTGAAAATGTTAGGAGGTTCATATACGCCGATGACCTGTGCCTTGCCACACACATCAAGAAATTTTCAAAGAAAATTGAAGACAAAAAAATTGTCAGTGCCCTGAACACGCTCACGAGTGTTTAACACCACCAGTCTGGGCTAGGTCAAGCCACGCCAATAAGATAGGACCCTGAACTAAACAATGCTTGTCGCATTATTACTGGGACACTGAGACCTACCCCCATACCAGCCATCTATAGACTAGCGGGGATAGCACCACCACACATCCGCAGAGACGCACAGACCAAAGTCCAGAAATACAAACAAGAAAGTGACACCAGACATCCTCTTTATGAGCATAACGTCGTGCCAAGGAGACTGAAATCTAGGAAAAGCTTCCTGACAACTGAAGGCATCCACTCCAGACCATGCAGCCATATACAGAGTGCATTCATGGAAAGAATGGGACTGCTGCCCAAATGATGCCATTCAGGAACCCAAAGAAGAACTGCCAAGCGGAGTAAATCTCCCCAGGAAAGATTGATTGACACTGAACCGGGCAAGGTCTAAAGTGGGGAAGACCAAAACAACCTTACAAAAATGGGGACTTTCTTCAGACTGCCGATGTCAATGTGGACACACGGCTCAAAACATGGACCACATCCTTCATAGTGCGAACTTGGACCACATATCAGTGATATGGACATGAGAGGCTGCACCCCTGAAGCCATCCAATGGATCCACAACTGACGCGACACGATATGATGATGATGAGCATTTTATTGATTCATTCCTTCATTCATTTATTCATTTATAAATTATTCATTCATTCATTGTTCATTCGTTTATTCATTCATTCATTCATCCATTCATTCGTTTTTCACTCATTTATCCAATTATTCATACATTTATTCCTCCATTCATTCGTTCATTCATAATTATCCATTCATTCATTCATCTATTCACTCAGTTATCATTCATTCATTCATTCCTTGTCCACTTTGTTATTATATCACTCATTTCATTTTCTTGTTTGCCTCATTCATGAATTGTTTTCAATATGTTTACATTCCATAACGATTCATTCACCTATCATCCAATCACTCAGTGTTGTGAACACATTTTGTAACTATTGTAAATCTTACGATATTTTATTGTTTTTTATTTCAGACATCACTGTTAAACACTCTTCAATGCCTAATTACAATTGTTGAACAACCATTGAACAAGAGAGAGGTCCCAGCCACGAACTGAGTTGGTAAATATATCCTTCATTATTCTCTTTTACATGAGTTGGGCATCACATAGTAATATAGACATCGTGATTTGTTTTGCATAGTGATTTGTTTTAAATACATTTTATGACATATTACTGTTACCGAAAACCACTTATATATTATGTTCTGAAAAGTGAGTCTTAAAAAAAAAAAGGAGTCTACTAGCCGTCGTGTTATATGTAGTGACAAAAAACTTGGGATTATTTTGGCATCCTATTATTGTTATTACATTCTAGTATATTAGCGTCATTGCGAATAATTGTACACAAACTAACGACGAGTCACACACATTGGTGATAAATTTTCGTAGTAACATAGTTTAGAGTACACGCGATTGACGCATTGTTATCGACGCAAGTCATAATAACTCCGCATTGTATTGACACATTGCTTTATAAGATATAACGATAAAAGGCACCAAATTTAACATACATAATAAGTTGAAATAAGAGAGAAGTAGAATGATGATAGAGAGAAGATGAAGAGAGAGAGAGAGAGATGAGAGAGAGAGAAGAATTTCTAAAAATAGGACAGTTCATTCCAGTAAGTGTAAATAAATAAAACAGTCAGTAACAGTATCCTGTCAATATAATATATATAAAATATCGTAACTTATTTATTGCAACAGGGAAGCATATAAAAGATACTTAAGTCTCGCAAAGGACTTAGAAATACACCAGGAAAGAATATTTTTATGGTGCGAAGAGAAAATAAAAGAAGAAAAAGAAGAAAGAATTCGAAGAGAAGAAAATGAAGAAAGAATTCGTAGAGAAGAAAAAGAACACGAAGAAAGAATAGAGAAGAACGAGAAGAAAGAGTCCAAGAAAGGGAACTAAAAAGACAGATAGCTTTAGCAGAAGAAGAAACCAAAAGGACCCAAATGATGCTGGAAATTGAAAAAACAAAAACCGGTCATGAAAGAAAACATAATAATGGTGATGAATTTTTCGTGAAACTTCCCCGCATGCCAACCTACGATGTAGCAGAGGGAATTAAGGGCAAAAAATAGCTCAATTGTGCAAACTGATGAAAGCATGAAACTTTCAGGGATTGTAAAGCACGTCAAGGGCTACAAAATGTGATAGAGAAGCACTTCCAGCGATGTCTGTGAGCCAAGAAATTAAGTAAATAAAAGTTGATATTTTTAAATCGGCAACAATATTTATCATGGCGTCCGATGTGTGAATGCGACATATCATTGTGACAAACACGAAGCGGCGCGAAAGTAGAAGCCGGGTGGAGGGGTGCGGTCGGTGGAAATTACCCAATCGGCTGACAGTTTCCAAAAAGTTATTTTTAGAATGGGCCAATATTGGGGCTGGCGGTGGTGTTTAAAGGGAAACATAAAACGTAAACCGGTGTTGACTCATTTTATAACTCTTTGTTAGCATGGATTGGTAATGATATAATCATATTACTATACACAGTTACATAGAATTATTTCATTGATTGAAATGTAATGCTGGGGATGTTCTCTCTCTCTATCTCTCTCTCTCTCTCTCTCTCTCTCTCTCTCTCTCTCTCTCTCTCTCTATCTCTCTCTCTCTCTCTCTCTCTCTCTCTCTCTCTCTCTTTCTTTCTCTCTCTCTGGAAATGGAAGATAAGATACTTGCTACAGCAACTTTGATAAAAGATATTACAATGATCAGCTACATCGATGGTGGTGATTTAGTAGCGAAAGAGGCACACTACCATAAACTCTGCCGCATCAAAAACATGAATAAGGGTAGAAAATCGAAGACTAATCATATGAAGGGAAAACATTCAGCTCCTGATGAAAGTTTCGCTTTCGCAGCAGTCGTGTCTTATGTAGAGGAGAACCATAATGCAACCCACCAGTTGTCAAAACTTATTAAGAAGTTTAAAAGTGACTGCACCAATAGAGGCTGTGGAAATAACTATGCACACCTCACCCGGGTCAAAGAGCGGCTTATGAGAGTCTTTCCAAGCATAGAATTCTATTCTTCTGGACAAAATACATATGTAGCACACGATAGCAAAGTTGCTGCGTTATTAGTAAAGAATCAGAAGGAACAAGCAGATGATAATGCAATGTCTTTGTGGCGTGCAGCAAAAACTATCCGACAAGACATCATTCGCAAATGCCCGCAAACACCAACACAATGGGACATCGGGATTGGAAGTCAAGAAGACGCAGTGCCTAACTCTCTGTTGACATTAATCAAAATGATTTTGGTTGGATCGTCTCCTTCAGAAAAGTCCGATTCCAGGCATCAAGAAAACCTATCTATATCACAACTTATTGTGTCAAATACCAAAAATAAAAATAAAACCGGGCCGACTTTTCAAAAAAAGACAATCGCAGATCAAAGAGACGCCATTACCGTTGTATGTAAGTCTTTTTTTTATACACACATACAAGATCAAAGAAGATAATTGACACATTATTTTCGCTAGGGTAGTGTTCCTCATATAAACGTATGTTGTCATTGTCATCGGATATCGCATCAGCGGCTGAAAATAGATTCAAAGAGGAAGGAATTCTTTGCCCAATCAATCTGAAGAAAGAACTTTTTACTGTTGCTGCTGTTGATAACATTGATTATAACCCAAGCTCAACAACTCACAAAAACTCTGTCCACGGAACAAGTATCTCCATGTTTCAGCAACCTACAAATGATGAGTCCGGTGTTGATCGAGAAAAGTTGAATATGAATACTTCTGACGTCATTCACACTGACAGCAATATTTTGTCGGATTTTCTAAAGGTCGCCCAAGAAATTGCATTTGGAGTTAAACCAAATATACCTGCATCAAACACTGCTCCATCGAACATTATTTCAAACATGACAAATGACCCTTATATGACAGAAGAAACGGACTGGCTACAACATGTTTCATCAAATTACTTGGAACAAGATGTAAAAACATGGGCTGGATTTCATTCTTAACGCTCTTTGTCTCATAATATGCCGAAATTCATCAATACAATGCTTCCGTTGTTGGAAGAACAAGCAAACAAAGGAAACCAAACGTCATTACGGATCATCACGTCACCCATCTCAGGGCCTTTACTCTCACTATGTACGACAAAGCATTAGATTGCACAGGTGTTAATGCAGCAAGAAAATATTCATTTTGCCAAAAAGGTCGTGCAATAGAGAGACTTCCTCCCCACAAGAAGTGCATTACAGCAACACATTAAACGGGCGGCATATCAAGCTGGCTATGTTTTGAGCTCTGCAACAGAAAAAGATCCTGTGCTACCATCACCTCTGGAATGGGGCTGGAAAATGGACGGAGGAAAGCTCTTACCATACTGGTCATCACAGCCGGAAGTATCCAAAGTGTGTCAACAACTTGTCAAATGTGGCTGCAAGAAAGGATGCACGTCCCGATGCAAATGATTGCGAGCCCGCTTACCATTACCATGCAAAGACTTATGTCGATGTAAAGGATGTCATATCATAAACAATTAGGTAGGTTGAAAATGTAATTTGATTATAAAGGACTATAAGGTAAAGCCAAACAAATAAAAGCCAAGCAGCTTTGGTCAGGCTTAACTCTTGACTTTAAACAGTCAATATCAGGTCTCAAGGTAGTTAGCATTAGCTTGAAAGCTTACCCCGTCCGGGAATCATTGTAAAGTGCTTTGAACAGTTTGGTGGATACTGCGCTATATAAAAGCTCACAGGGTTTTTTTCATTGTAAAGCCACATGAATATGGAGTTGGTCGTGGATTTTGTACTGTGTAATATAATTTTCATGATTTTATTCATTTTCAAATAATATTTAATTTCGCCGTGTTTGACGCTGTTAACATATGCCCGTTGAAAACCAACAGCCCTAAATCTTTCAAAATGAAAGCTATAAGATAGGGAATATGTCTATGGTTGATATACAAAAAAAAGTACGAGAGAAAATATGTTAATTTCGCAACATAATTAATATATTCAGTACTAATCAGTAAGAGGGCGAATAGAATTTCCTCGATTATTCCCCCTGAATTTACTAATGTTTATATAGTAAAATATAAAATGCTTTAAAACCAACTTTTTTGTAAAATGTCAGAATGCTTCTCTATCAGATTGTGTTCTTGGTGGTATAAGGTACCTGTGTGCCAATTTTCATGCTTTCATCACCTATTTGCACAATTATACCGTAATTCCCCCTGCTAATGAACGCTCAGACTGTCTAGAATCCTTCTTACACCGATTCAAGTTCAGGCTAAAGGTTATCGTTGGCCGGAAAGCAAATGGGCCACAGCCTTGATTAACTGCTTATCTGGAGAACCGCTGAAAGTTTTCTATACCTTAACAACTGAAGATGCAGATGACTATGGTAAAATTAAAGACGCTCTACTAAAAAGATTTAGATTAACGGAAGATGGTTACCAGGAAAGGTTTCACACTGCAAAACCGGAAAGTGGAGAAGACTTTAATACATTCGTGAACCGAATTACTCAATTTCTAAATCGATGGCTTGAGTTGGCAAACGTAAAACAAGACGACTAAGCAGGCCTTTACCATCTAACGCTGAAGAATCGAATCTATCAAGCTTGCAACCCAGATTTAGTCGCATTCTTTAAAGAAAGAAAGCCAGAAAACTTGGACAAATTAAAAATCTACGCAGAAAACTTTAACAGCGCACATCCATTGACACCCCTTAGCAGAACATTGAAGGAACCATACTACGTTGCCGCTGCTCAGAGTCCATGTCCACCTAAAGTTCAGTACTCAAATAGTACGAGCCGATCAATCACTCGGAACACGCAAGTGAAACAAGATGATCATATTCGCATCAGGAGGGACGTACACAGCAATGTAAATAAGTGGGAATTCCCTAGGTAAATAGTGGGGTCTAAGAAAGTAAGTAAGTAATAAGTTATGGTGACCCAACTCAATACAATAAGTTCAGTCGCGGAAGAATACAATCAAATGGTTTGTCTATCAATGGCATTTTCTGTTAATTAAAGGGTTCCATTAAAAAAAACACAATTGTTTAATTCATTTCAACGTAATCTTTGCAGACTATTTTCAAATGGAAGTGTACTAAAATAATTTTTAAACTTGTATTTGTTTTCGGCACTCGTTCTTGATAATAACACTCTTAAAGTCTTGCTACAGTCAAGAACTCGAAAACCAATACAAGTTCAAAAAATGGATATTAAATTTTACCGCATATTTATAGTATTTTGAAGCATCATATACGTGATCAAAACAGGCTGAAATAAAATACATAAATTATTAAGCAATTATTATTTTTCAAAAGCGAATTTCAAAACAAGTGCTGTTATATTTTTGGTATTTTCTTTGAATTAAATCATAATAAATCTGTGGGAGTATAAAACCAGGGTGTGCTTTCTTGTAAATATTTTTTTGTATATGAACCTTTATTAAGAGCACTTTTGCTGCTTTATCGAGCCGGTTGCGCTTCGTGGTGTTTTGATATAATTCACCTTTTGCTCCCTTAATTCAAATTTATATTTGATAGTATAAATGTTGCCTTTCAGAGCCCTTTCAGTGCAAGGAATCAAGTAATATCCGGAATTGTCTATGGATATTATATCCTCGCATAATCATAAGAGAGGAAAAAAACAGAGCGGAATATCCACTAAATTAATTGTGTTCAAATATCTCCACATGGGATCCCAAACCTGTAACAACATATATAAAATGTTTTAAGAGACATGACGCTTGTACGTCGGTACTACAATAATACAGAGTTATAGTTGCTCACCGAACGGACACCGAACGAACGACTTACCGATCACGTGATCAGTTTTTTCACGCGTCCTCTCGTCTAATCTCGTCACTCCGGAATAGAAAGAGGAGGAGGAGCTTATATGATATAACGCAATGAAAGTTCTGTCCGATGCCGGTTGGGGGGATATCACCTCTCCAAAACTTACCTTATTATATAAGATCTTGAGATTCTTATCCAATCATCGATTGCTCGTTTGACAGTTCGCTTGTGAACAGTTAGGAGACCATCTCTTGATTTATGGGCAGGCGGCTTTGCGTAAAGGCGGTGAGTGTTGTATACATCAAAGAGTACCGCTGACCGATGGGTAAATAGTGATTGTGTAACCCAAAAGCCCTGCCGACTCGACTGCAAGGTCTTGTATGTAATAGTTGCGTCACCATATCAACGCTCAGGAATTAATTAGTGAGGACTCTCAGTATATATATATTAAAAAAACAAACAACGCTTTTGAATCACACGAGATACATCAGTGTGCTCGTCTCATTGAGAATTGAAAAATGAGATATAAATCAAGAAAACCGACCGGAAAATAAAGAAACTATCATTAAATTTAAAAAATTGAGCAATATTTTTTTCAAAATCAATCTACTAGAATTTTTATTTATTTCTAAACCTATTTTTGTGAAACAAAGATAAATGTTCTCCTTTTTGCAAGCTGATTCAACAATGTGGTTTTCAAATTTATCGTATACGTAATCATTTGGAAGCTCCCGAGAAAGGTATTTTTGTGTAATCTCTTTCACACACACGCGCGAGCACACACACACAAACACACACACACAAACATATACAAATAATACACATCCCTGGTCATCTATTGCCTATATTATTAATGTTAATATATACATCCCATGCTGATTGTCACTACCCCCCCCCCCCCCACCCCCCAACCATTTCCACCATCCAAGTACCAGCGGCCTTTTCTCTTTGATTTCGTATCATGGTCTACCCGAAGCTCAACACCTCGATCATTTGTGGGTCAACCCCCCCCCCTCCCCCCTCCCCCCACCTTCGCCCGTAATCAATTTATAATTTTCTCTCTGTATAGAGCGCCACGTGCACAATTATATACTATTGAATGACACTGACCTTGCCCCTCCCCTAACACAAGCCAACAGCAACCCAAGCTATCCTCTATCACGTGACCTTAGATCCGATGCTGCATACCGCTTGAGAGTCTTCACTATCCAGATCTCGTTCATGGTCACGTGAGAAGGCTATATCCGTTCGGGTTCGGCGTTCGGCGTCTCGTTCGACCCGATTTCGTTAAAAGCCTAATATTTTCTCAGAGGCAACGTCGTTCTCACCGAATATTCATTTACACTAGTGCCGCACGGGTTTTGGTTATCGAGAACAGTAACACCAGGAACATAGCTCAACCAGGAACTAGTACCAGGAACAAGTTCCTGGTCATGTTACTGTTACTCTGTGTGTGTGTGTGTGTGTGTGTGTGTGTATTGTGTGTGTGTATGTGTGTGTGTAGAGAGAGAGAGAGAGAGAGAGCGCGCAAACCAGCCTACGTCCCTCCCTCCAGTCTGAACCTCTCGTCTGTCTGTGGTTGGTACCATAAACACGAGTACGCAACCTCTCGTCTGTCTGTGGTTGGTACCACAAACACGAGTACGAACGTCGTACCCGTGTCATCTATGCGCCGTACTACTTAGGACATGACTGATACGAAACTCTCTTCGACCGGAACAATCGCACCAGGAACAGGTTCCGTACCAGGAACAACGCCACCAGGAACATGAAAATGTTCCGAATGCCCGCCGCTAATTTACACGTATGTATGGTGGGAAAATGTGAGTAAAGCCCCCCATAGACGCTGACATCTCATCGCGGGACGGGTCGCCGAACAGCTCGCTGTGACCCGATCCTGCGTTAATCGCAGATGATTTTTGCCCACACACGTGGAGATATTTTTTGAGGCGATCGGCGATCGGGGGTGTGGCAGTATAAAATAGTGGACAATTTTTTTTCCCGGATTTTCGCTGTTTTCACGTCGGATTCGTGATCAGCGTCAAATTTATAATAGGTTTGATACTAAGAACTGTGTGTTTACTCCAAAAATTGGTGAAATTAGAAATAAATTTTAATTAATAGTGAGGCTATGTGGCCGACAGAACCGATCCCAGTTACTGTCTGTTATTCTATCTTTCGTCATCGGCACAATAGTGATTACTTCTCACTAAATTATATCAATAAGACTGTTGAAGGAACGAAATTGACATCATTCCACTCTTTGTTATTTTATTAAGGCAGTCATTTTGGTAATTAGTTCTCACTAAATTATATCAATCAGACTTTTAACGTTCAAGGTTACTCGCAGTTTTGTGTGACGTTACGTTATTTCCGACTGGTGGATGTTGTGAGCATTTTACCTTAACTCATAGCATCAATAACCGTCCAAGATATTCGCATCATATGTAGCAATAGCTATAATAATTTAACATGTCAAGAGAGAGAGAGAGAGAGAGAGAGAGAGAGAGAGAGAGAGAGAGAGAGAGAGAGAGAGAGAGAGAGAGAGAGATAATTACTTGCGCTATATATACCGCTATATTCAATAAAGGTGCTCAAATCACTTTATAAGGGTCCTTGGCCAACATAAAAAACATGTTAGATGAGACATTACTGTTAAGCGATATTGCAATTGTTTCCCGACAGAGACGACGCAGTAAACAGCGAGGTACTCATTTTAACAGTGAACAAGGTGAGAGAATGCGATTAAAGAGCCTTTTCCAAGGACTCAATTATGCGCCACTCAGAGCGGGACGCGAATCCAATACCGTCCGATCCAAATGCGAGTGTCATTTCACAAGACCACATGCATAGCCGCACAAAGTGATGAGAGAATAGATTCATATGTATTGAAGGAGGAGAGAGCGGGTGGAGTGAGTTTAGTTCTTGGATATTTATAGAAGGAACCAAATTGACGTCACTCATCTCATTGTTATTGTTTTTAGACACCCATTTTTATGATTAGTTCTCATTAGAATATATCAGACTATAAAGTTCAAGGTTCCATGTAGATTTTTGGGCTGGAGTGATATTTCTGGCTGGCGGACTTTGTGTGTATTTTAATTTAACACAGAGCATCAATAGAAGGAATTAATTTGACGTTAGTCAACCCGTTGTTATTGCTTTTAGACAGCCATTTTTATAATTAACTTATCACAAAGTTATATCAATCAGACTATGAACGTTCGAGTTTGCAATTTTGTGTGTTAATATGTTATACCCCGATGGAGATATCGTGAGTATTTTTCCAATACGCATAAAATCAATACATTTGCAATCCGATTTAAGTTTAAAAGCGACGTAGACCACGGATATTTTTCCATTTTGTGGACAACAAAGATTTGTTATTTATCGTCATAATTATTAATATTATTATTATTATTATTATTATTATTATTATTATTATTATTATTATTATTATTATTATTATTATTATTATTATTATTATTATTATTTATAAAACAAATCGACAGTGCTTCCGTGGCAGGTTTAAACGGATACTCCTCGGGACTACTCGCATTCGCACCCCCCCCCCCCCCCCCACCACCACCACACACACACGCACACAGCTCCTTATATTTTGTGTTTATTTCCAATTCCATTGTATTTATTTTCGAACAATAGTCCACACTTTATTTTATTTCACTTTCTACACTGCATTACACAGTTCCTTCCCGCCTCCCCTCTTTTGACTTAATCAATTACGCCCCTTTTATAAATTTCTATTGCTCTATTTTAATTCGTGCTTCCTCACAAAGTAGCATACAATTTCCTGACCATCAATGTTTTTGTTTATGCATCTTAACAACGCCACTACCACATTATCTCATTCGTCTGTAGTGTTTCATTCACCCTGTTTTGTTGATGAAGGGGAAACCCGAAACGTCCATTTTATCTGTTTTCGTATATTAACTGAAGCTTACAATCAATTTCACAGTTATAATTTATTTATTTATTTATTTATTTCAATTCTGAATATTAGAAAAACCAAGAAAAATTCAAAAAATAATTCTATGTGATGAAACCACGTACAAAATGCATAGCAACATAAACATTTTCGGCAATTTAAAAACGTATGTTTACAAATATAACTTAAGAAGTGTCACACTTTGTGACACAGCAGTAACGTGTCTAAAACCGGTCGCACACCTATTTGGTAACTTGTGGGATCAATTATCTTTATCGTTATTTATTTCGGGAATTCTCAATGAAAATATTTTTAAGTAAGTCCTTCTGAGCCACTTGGGCTCATTGTATGACAAATAAAGTCCCTTAGAGCCTTGTAGCCAATGATGCAGGAGTTATCCCGGTTTCAATGAAAATCTTTGAACAGGACGCTAGTTTATCGCAGATTACTATCCCAGCTTGACAGGTACCCGTTTACACCTGAATGGAGTGAGTGATTGGAGCTTCGGTCGGAATCGAACACAGAACCTCTGAGTCCAGAGTACAACGCGCTAACCATTTGGCAATCTTGCCTCCTAAGCTTATAAATCCGGAACTTATCCATGTTTCTGTGGCGTTGAGCAGACAGATAACAGTTTAAAATTTAAAATATAAAATTCCATTTTTTCATCCCATAGGGGAAATTTTTCTCGAGGGTCTATTCCAAGGGAAGACTGGATAACACAGGCGTCAGTCGCAATGCAGCGCCGCAAATTGAGCTAGGGCGAGGTGACTTACTCAAGGCCACACGTAGTAGTAGTAGTAGTAGTAGTAGTAGTAGTAGTAGTAGTAGTAGTAGTAGTAGTAGCTGTTGTTGTTGTTGTTGTAGATGTTGTAGTCGTAATAGTAGTAGTGGTAGTAGTAGTAGTAGTAGTAGTAGTAGTAGTAGTAGTAGTAGTAGTAGTAGTAGTAGTAGTAGTAGTAGTAGTAGTAGTAGTGGTAGTAGTAGCAGCAGCAATAATATTACTCTTGCTATAAGAATATTTCATGATTATATAAATCTTATGTAAACAAAGCTCATTGTACAGTGTAAAAAATCATTATCGTCATGTCGTATCTTATGTTGATTCATACTGTGAATTTTGAGTTGTACCAAGGACTTTTTTAAAAATTATTTATTTATAATTCAACCTATTACTATTAAATAACTAATCTACTCATTAGAAGATTTTACATTATTATTATCACCATTATTATTATTATTATTATTATTATTATTATTATTATTATTATTATTATTATTATTATTATTATTATTATTATTATTATTATTATTATTATTATTATTATTATTATTATTATTATTATCATTATTATTATTATTATTACTATTATTATCATTATTACTATCATTGTTTGCCTTGCTTTATTATTGATTTTATTTACTTGATTTGTTGATAAAAATATTATATTCTTGTATGAGTTATATTGGCAATTGCCTACAAATAAACTTTTGAATCTTGTAAAAAAATAAATAATGCATTTGCGCAAGCGATACGCGAGGTGTGTCCTGGGACAGTCCTGTCCTAGTGCAGAACCCCTTTTGAATAGAAGTTTTCTCCAGCGGGACAGGACAAATTTGTCCTGGGACAGTTTTGTCCTAGTGCGGAAGGAGTCTTATAAGTTTTACGATGATCAAGAACGAAACTTTTGCCATCTACCTCTTCCTGGCGCAACATTTATAAACATAAAATTTTTTTAAAATAATAACACAGCATTTATTTGGCGCAATATCCACGTGCTCAAAGCGCTTTACAAGGGGTCCCAAGGCAACAGCAATATTAGACTTGAAAGACGAGACATGACGCCTGTCAGGCGATGTGACATTTTTTCCCAACAAAGACAACGAACGGCCATGTTCTCATTTTACACCTGAGTACGGTGAGAGAATGTGAGTAAAGAGCCTTTTCCAAGGACTCAACTCTGCGCCACTCAGAGCGAGTCTCGAAACCTGAACCTTCCGATCCGAAAGCGAGAGTCATACTACTTGATCTATCACAAAACAGGGAGGGGCATTATTCTGTCGGCCACATAGCCTCAATATTAATTAAAATTTATTTCTAATTTCATCAATTTTTGGAGTAAAAACATAGTTCTTGGTATCAAACCTATTGTAAAGTCGACGCTGATCACGAATCTGACGTCAAAACAGCGAAAATCCGAAAATAATTGTCCAATTTTTTATACTGCCACGCCCCCGATCGCCGATCGCCTCGAAAATTATTAGGCAAGGCGGGCTTTGCGAGGGATCGACCGTCCCCCTGTTTATCGGCCAGTATTTGGCCACACACTTTGCGTTTTCACCCCGGTTTGCCTGATCGTGGTTCGGACGCCTATCAAAAAGGGGTTCTGCACTAGGACAGGACTGTCCCAGGACACACCTCGCGTATCGCTTGCGCAAATGCATTATTATTTTTTTTACAAGATTCAAAAGTATATTTGTAGGCAATTGCCAATATAACTCATACAAGAATATAATATTTTTATCAACAAATCAAGTAAATAAAATCAATAATAAAGCAAGGCAAACAATGATAGTAATAATGATAATAATAGTAATAATAATAATAATAATAATAATAATAATAATAATAATAATAATAATAATAATAATAATAATAATAATAATGGTGATAATAATAATGTAAAATCTTCTAATGAGTAGATTAGTTATTTAATAGTAATAGG
>NC_088366.1:40003129-40030642 GCF_034508935.2 Berghia stephanieae
ATTTTGAGAGTGTTAGTGTCGTCGGTAAATTTTTTATGATATCTCTTTGACTTAACGAACTTTCAAACTATCTTTAAATTATAAAAGGAAATCAAGTTATCTGTTTAGTTATCTGTAAATATTACATTTCTAATATTCAAATCGTGCAGAAGAGTTGTGTGCCGTCCATTTTTTATTGACTCAGATAAGCTAAGCACAATGTTCTCGACAAGGCTATATTTTTTAAAGAAAGGATATATATATATATATATATATATATATATATATATATATATATATATATATATATATATATATATATATAGAGAGAGAGAGAGAGAGAGAGAGAGAGAGAGAGAGAGAGAGAGAGAGAGGTGGGGTGGGGTGGGGGGGGTGTGGGGGGGGGGGGGAGGAAGCCTATGTTCCATTATGCACTGGAAACTGATAGGCTGTTTAACAATGCAACGACTGAGATAAGCAAGCTGCTCCAGCAAGGTATCGTGTCACAGCGCACACAATCTACATACAATCAATATCAATACGATTTCTGTATCATAGCATTATGACCATCTGGCTTAACAAAACATTTTTATCTATTTCTATCCGAAATTTCACATAAATATCGATGAAGTGAGAAAAAGTCTTCAACCTATTAAAAGAAAAAAAAGTTAGAAAAATAATATAAAAAATGAAACTCATAAATCTTGTAAAACTCTTTGCAGAGCACTCTCTTCACAAATAAAGATGTCGATGTTGAGTGCAGTCGTAATGTATTTTCTGACCTTTTTCTGTCCGCACGACAGTGCACTGGCAACAGTTATGCTGAGTCATTGGGAAAGGCTTCTTCCTTAAAGGCTCCATACACGCATGGTTTTGATAGGCGTCCGAACCACGATCAGGCAAACCGGGGTGAAAACGCAATGTGTGTGGCCAAATACTGGCCGATAAACAGGGGGACGACGGTCGAAACCTCGCAAAGCCCGCCTTGCCTAATAATTTTCGAGGCGATCGGCGATCGGGGGCGTGGCAGTATAAAAAATTGGACAATTATTTTCGGATTTTCGCTGTTTTGACGTCAGATTCGTGATTAGCGTCGAATTTACAATAGGCTTGATGCCAAGAACTATGTTTTTACTCCAAAAATTGATGAAATTAGAAATAAATTTTAATTAATATTGAGGCTATGTGGCCGACAGAATAATGCCCCTCCCTGTTTTGTGATAGATCAAGTAGTATGACTCTCGCTTTCGGATCGGAAGGTTCAGGTTTCGAGACCCGCTCTGAGTGGCGCAGAGTTGAGTCCTTGGAAAAGGCTCTTTACTCACATTCTCTCACCGTACTCAGGTGTAAAATGAGAACATGGCCGTTCGTTGTCTTTGTTGGGAAAAAATGTCACATCGCCTGACAGGCGTCATGTCTCGTCTTTCAAGTCTAATATTGCTGTTGCCTTGGGACCCATTGTAAAGCGCTTTGATCACGTGGATATTGCGCCAAATAAATGCTGTGTTATTATTTTTTTAAAATTATATGTTTATAAATGTTGCGCCAGGAAGAGGTAGATGGCAAAAGTTTCGTTCTTGATCATCGTAAAACTTATAAGACTCCTTCCGCACTAGGACAAAACTGTCCCAGGACAAATTTGTCCTGTCCCGCTGGAGAAAACTACTATTCAAAAGGGGTTCTGCACTAGGACAGGACTGTCCCAGGACACACCTCGCGTATCGCTTGCGCAAATGCATTTTTTTTTTTTTACAAGATTCAAAAGTTTATTTGTAGGCAATTGCCAATATAACTCATACAAGAATATAATATTTTTATCAACAAATCAAGTAAATAAAATCAATAATAAAGCAAGGCAAACAATGATAGTAATAATGATAATAATAGTAATAATAATAATAATAATAATAATAATAATAATAATAATAATAATAATAATAATAATAATAATAATAATAATAATAATAATAATAATAATAATAATAATAATAATAATGTAAAATCTTCTAATGAGTAGATTAGTTATTTAATAGTAATAGGTTGAATTATAAATTAATAATTTTTAATAAAGTCCTTGGTACAACTCAAAATTCACAGTATGAATCAACATAAGATACGACATGACGATAATGATTTTTTACACTGTACAATGAGCTTTGTTTACATAAGATTTATATCATCATGAAATATTCTTATAGCAAGAGTAATATTATTGCTGCTGCTGCTACTACTACTACTACTACTACTACTACTACTACTACTACTACTACCACTACTACTATTACGACTACAACATCTACAACAACAACAACAACAACAACAGCTACTACTACTACTACTACTACTACTACTACTACTACTACTACTACTACTACTACTACTACTACTACTACTACTACTACTACTAATACTACTACTACTACGTGTGGCCTTGAGTAAGTCACCTCGCCCTAGCTCAATTTGCGGCGCTGCAATGCGACTGACGCCTGTGTTATTCCAGTCTTCCCTTGGAATAGACCCTCGAGAAAAATTTCCCCTATGGGATGAAAAAATGGAATTTTATTATTTTAAATTTTGAACTGTTATCTGTCTGCTCAACGCCACAGAAACATGGATAAGTTCCGGATTTATAAGCTTAGGAGGCAAGATTGCCAAATGGTTAGCGCGTTGTACTCTGGACTCAGAGGTTCTGTGTTCGATTCCGACCGAAGCTCCAATCACTCACTCCATTCAGGTGTAAACGGGTACCTGTCAAGCTGGGATAGTAATCTGCGATAAACTAGCGTCCTGTTCAAAGATATTCAAACAAATACGTTAATTGTCCGCTTCACGCTATTGAAACCGGGATAACTCCTGCATCATTGGCTACAAGGCTCTAAAGGACTTTATTTGTCTTACAATGAGCCCAAGTGGCTCAGAAGGACTTACTTAAAAATATTTTCATTGAGAATTCCCGAAATAAATAACGATAAAGATAATTGATCCCACAAGTTACCAAATAGGTGTGCGACCGGTTTTAGACACGTTACTGCTGTGTCACAAAGTGTGACACTTCTTAAGTTATATTTGTAAACATACGTTTTTAAATTGCCGAAAATGTTTATGTTGCTATGCATTTTGTACGTGGTTTCATCACATAGAATTATTTTTTGAATTTTTCTTGGTTTTTTTAATATTCAGAATTGAAATAAATAAATGAATAAATAAATTATAACTGTGAAATTGATTGTAAGCTTCAGTTAATATACGAAAACAGATAAAATGGACGTTTCGGGTTTCCCCTTCATCAACAAAACAGGGTGAATGAAACACTACAGACGAATGAGATAATGTGGTAGTGGCGTTGTTAAGATGCATAAACAAAAACATTGATGGTCAGGAAATTGTATGCTACTTTGTGAGGAAGCACGAATTAAAATAGAGCAATAGAAATTTATAAAAGGTGCGTAATTAATTAAGTCAAAAGAGGGGAGGCGGGGAGGAACTGTGTAATGCAGTGTAGAAAGTGAAATAAAATAAAGCGTGGACTATTGTTGGAAAATAAATACAATGGAATTGGAAATAAACACAAAATATAAGGAGCTGTGTGCGTGTGTGTGGTGGTGGTGGTGGGGGGGGGGGGGGGGGTGCTAATGCGAGTAGTCCCGAGGAGTATCCGTTTAACCTGCCACGGGAGCACTGTCGATTTGTTTTATAAATAATAATAATAATAATAATAATAATAATAATAATAATAATATTAATAATTATGACGATAAATAACAAATCTTTGTTGTCCACAAAATGGAAAAATATCCGTGGTCTACGTCGCTTTTAAACTTAAATCGGATTGCAAATGTATTGATGTTATGCGTATTGGAAAAATACTCACGACATCTCCATCGGGGTATAACATATTAACACACAAAATTGCAAACTCGTACGTTCATAGTCTGATTGATATAACTTAGTGATAAGTTAATTATAAAAATGGCTGTCTAAAAGCAATAACAACGGTTGACTAACGTCAAATTAATTCCTTCTATTGATGCTCTGTGTTAAATTAAAATACACACAAAGTCCGCCAGCCAGAAATATCACTCCAGCCCAAAAATCTACATGGAACCTTGAACTTTATAGTCTGATATATTCTAATGAGAACTAATCATAAAAATGGGTGTCTAAAAACAATAACAATGAGATGAGTGACTTCAATTTGGTTCCTTCTATAAATATCCAAGAACTAAACTCACTCCACCCACTCTCTCCTCCTTCAATACATATGAATCTATTCTCTCATCACTTTTTTGTGCGGCTATGCATGTGGTCTTGTGAAATGACACTCGCATTTGGATCAGACGGTATTGGATTCGCGTCCCGCTCTGAGTGGCGCATAATTGAGTCCTTGGAAAAGGCTCTTTAATCGCATTCTCTCACCTTGTTCACTGTTAAAATGAGTACCTCGCTGTTTACAGCGTCGTCTCTGTCGGGAAACAATTGCAATATCGCTTAACAGTAATGTCTCATCTAACATGTTTTTTATGTTGGCCAAGGACCCTTATAAAGTGATTTGAGCACCTTTATTGAATATAGCGGTATTTATAGCGCAAGTAATTTTCTCTCTCTCTCTCTCTCTCTCTCTCTCTCTCTCTCTCTCTCTCTCTTTCTCTTGACATGTTAAATTATTATAGCTATTGCTACATATGATGCAAATATCTTGGACGGTTATTGATGCTATGAGTTTAGGTAAAATGCTCACAACATCCACCAGTCGGAAATAACGTAACGTCACACAAAACTGCGAGTAACCTTGAACGTTAAAAGTCTGATTGATATAATTTAGTGAGAACTAATTACCAAAATGACTGCCTTAATAAAATAACAAAGAGTGGAATGATGTCAATTTCGTTCCTTCAACAGTCTTATTGATATAATTTAGTAAGAAGTAATCACTATTGTGCGCATGACGAAAGATAGAATAACAGACAGTAACTGGGATCGGTTCTGTCGGCCACATAGCCTCACTATTAATTAAAATTTATTTCTAATTTCACCAATTTTTGGAGTAAACACACAGTTCTTAGTATCAAACCTATTATAAATTTGACGCTGATCACGAATCCGACGTGAAAACAGCGAAAATCCGAAAAAAAATTGTCCACTATTTTATACTGCCACACCCCCGATCGCCGATCGCCTCAAAAAATATCTCCACGTGTGTGGGCAAAAATCATCTGCGATTAACGCAGGATCGGGTCACAGCGACCTGTTCGGCGACCCGTCCCGCGATGAGATGTCAGCGTCTATGGGGAGCTTTACTCACATTTTCCCACCATACATACGTGTAAATTAGCGGCGGGCATTCGGAACATTTTCATGTTCCTGGTACGATTGTGTTCCTGGTGGCGTTGTTCCTGGTACGGAACCTGTTCCTGGTGCAATTGTTCCGGTCGAAGATTGTTTCGTATCAGTCATGTCCTAAGTAGTACGGCGCATAGATGACACGGGTACGACGTTCGTACTCGTGTTTGTGGTACCAACCACAGACAGACGAGCGGTTGCGTACTCGTGTTTATGGTAACAACAAGATATGAAGTGAATAGAAAAGTGCCAGAAGACAATAGAGAATAAAAATTTTTTCGCGGCGGTGGTGGGGTTTGAACCTGCGACCTTATTGGTACGACAACTCCGCCTGGCAGGTGAGAGCGTGGCTCTACCGTGTGAGCTATCCACGAACACAAAAAATATTCGTTTCAAACTCAAAGTCATTACTAGATCCCTCTCTCACCCACTTCTTGAGACCGCCGATTCGTTCGTACACCACCATCGCGAATAATTTTGACCAGCAGTTAAGCTTAATAGCCAATATTCTCAACACAAACATATAACATAGAAACGATTGAGACATTGAGTATGCTCCGGTGTATGGGGTGAATTTTTTAATTCAGAAAAGTGAGTGGAGCAGGCACTTATGTTGGTAACAACAAGATATGAAGTGAATAGAAAAGTGCCAGAAGACAATAGAGAATAAAAATTTTTTTTCGCGGCGGTGGTGGGGTTTGAACCTGCGACCTTATTGGTACGACAACTCCGCCTGGCAGGTGAGAGCGTGGCTCTACCGTGTGAGCTATCCACGAACACAAAAAATATTCGTTTCAAACTCAAAGTCATTACTAGATCCCTCTCTCACCCACTTCTTGAGACCGCCGATTCGTTCGTACACCACCATCGCGAATAATTTTGACCAGCAGTTAAGCTTAATAGCCAATATTCTCAACACAAACATATAACATAGAAACGATTGAGACATTGAGTATGCTCCGGTGTATGGGGTGAATTTTTTAATTCAGAAAAGTGAGTGGAGCAGGCACTTATGTTGGTAACAACAAGATATGAAGTGAATAGAAAAGTGCCAGAAGACAATAGAGAATAAAAATTTTTTTATGGTACCAACCACAGACAGACGAGAGGTTCAGACTGGAGGGAGGGACGTAGGCTGGTTTGCGCTCTCTCTCTCTCTCTCTCTCTCTCTCTCTCTCTCTCTCTCTCTACACACACACATACACACACAATACACACACACACACACACAGAGTAACAGTAACATGACCAGGAACTTGTTCCTGGTACTAGTTCCTGGTTGAGCTATGTTCCTGGTGTTACTGTTCTCGATAACCAAAACCCGTGCGGCACTAGTGTAAATGAATATTCGGTGAGAACGACGTTGCCTCTGACAAAATATTATTGTAGTACCGACGTACAAGCGTCATGTCTCTTAAAACATTTTATATATGTTGTTACAGGTTTGGGATCCCATGTGGAGATATTTGAACACAATTAATTTAGTGGATATTCCGCTCTGTTTTTTTTCTCTCTTATGATTATGCGAGGATATAATATCCATAGACAATTCCGGATATTACTTGATTCCTTGCACTGAAAGGGCTTTGAAAGGCAACATTTATACTATCAAATATAAATTTGAATTAAGGGAGCAAAAGGTGAAGTATATCAAAACACCACGAAGCGCAACCGGCTCGATAAAACAGCAAAAGTGCTCTTAATAAAGGTTCATATACAAAAAAATATTTACAAGAAAGCACACCCTGGTTTTATACTCCCACAGATTTATTATGATTTAATTCAAAGAAAATACCAAAAATATAACAGCACTTGTTTTGAAATTCGCTTTTGAAAAATAATAATTGCTTAATAATTTATGTATTTTATTCCAGCCTGTTTTGATCACGTATATGATGCTTCAAAATACTATAAATATGCGGTAAAATTTAATATCCATTTTTTGAACTTGTATTGGTTTTCGAGTTCTTGACTGTAGCAAGACTTTAAGAGTGTTATTATCAAGAACGAGTGCCGAAAACAAATACAAGTTTAAAAATTATTTTAGTACACTTCCATTTGAAAATAGTCTGCAAAGATTACGCTGAAATGAATTAAACAATTGTGTTTTTTAATGGAACCCTTTAATTAACAGAAAATGCCATTGATAGACAAACCATTTGATTGTATTCTTCCGCGACTGAACTTATTATATTGAGTTGGGTCACCATAACTTATTACTTACTTTCTTAGACCCCACTATTTACCTAGGGAATTCCAACTTATTTACATTGCTGTGTACGTCCCTCCTGATGCGAATATGATCATCTTGTTTCACTTGCGTGTTCCGAGTGATTGATCGGCTCGTACTATTTGAGTACTGAACTTTAGGTGGACATGGACTCTGAGCAGCGGCAACGTAGTATGGTTCCTTCAATGTTCTGCTAAGGGGTGTCAATGGATGTGCGCTGTTAAAGTTTTCTGCGTAGATTTTTAATTTGTCCAAGTTTTCTGGCTTTCTTTCTTTAAAGAATGCGACTAAATCTGGGTTGCAAGCTTGATAGATTCGATTCTTCAGCGTTAGATAGTAAAGGCCTGCTTAGTCGTCTTGTTTTACGTTTGCCAACTCAAGCCATCGATTTAGAAATTGAGTAATTCGGTTCACGAATGTATTAAAGTCTTCTCCACTTTCCGGTTTTGCAGTGTGAAACCTTTCCTGGTAACCATCTTCCGTTAATCTAAATCTTTTTAGTAGAGCGTCTTTAATTTTACCATAGTCATCTGCATCTTCAGTTGTTAAGGTATAGAAAACTTTCAGCGGTTCTCCAGATAAGCAGTTAATCAAGGCTGTGGCCCATTTGCTTTCCGGCCAACGATAACCTTTAGCATGAACTTGAATCGGTGTAAGAAGGATTCTAGACAGTCTGAGCGTTCATTAGCAGGGGGAATTACGGTATAATTGTGCAAATAGGTGATGAAAGCATGACAATTGGCACACAAGTACCTTATACCACCAAGAACACAATCTGATAGAGAAGCATTCTGACATTTTACAAAAAAGTTGGTTTTAAAGCATTTTATATTTTACTATATAAACATTAGTAAATTCAGGGGGAATAATCGAGGAAATTCTATTCGCCCTCTTACTGATTAGTACTGAATATATTAATTATGTTGCGAAATTAACATATTTTCTCTCGTAATTTTTGTTGTATATCAACCATAGACATATTCCCTATCTTATAGCTTTCATTTTGAAAGATTTAGGGCTGTTGGTTTTCAACGGGCATATGTTAACAGCGTCAAACACGGCGAAATTAAATATTATTTGAAAATGAATAAAATCATGAAAATTATATTACACAGTACAAAATCCACGACCAACTCCATATTCATGTGGCTTTACAATGAAAAAAAAACCCTTTGAGCTTTTATATAGCGCAGTATTCCAGTAAGTGTAAATAAATAAAACAGTCAGTAACAGTATCCTGTCAATATAATATATATAAAATATCGTAACTTATTTATTGCAACAGGGAAGCATATAAAAGATACTTAAGTCTCGCAAAGGACTTTGAAATACCCCAGGAAAGAATATTTTCATGGTGCGAAGAGAAAATAAAAGAAGAAAAAGAAGAAAGAATTCGAAGAGAAGAAAATGAAGAAAGAATTCGTAGAGAAGAAAAAGAACACGAAGAAAGAATAGAGAAGAACGAGAAGAAAGAGTACAAGAAAGGGAACTAAAAAGACAGATAGCTTTAGCAGAAGAAGAAACCAAAAGGACCCAAATGATGCTGGAAATTGAAAAAACAAAAACCGGTCATGAAAGAAAACATAATAATGGTGATGAATTTTTCGTGAAACTTCCCCGCATGCCAACCTACGATGTAGCAGAGGGAATTAAGGGCAAAAATAGCTCAATTGTACAAACTGATGAAAGCATGAAACTTTCAGGGATTGTAAAGCACGTCAAGGGCTACAAAATGTGATAGAGAAGCACTTCCAGCGATGTCTGTGAGCCAAGAAATTAAGTAAATAAAAGTTGATATTTTTAAATCGGCAACAATATTTATCATGGCGTCCGATGTGTGAATGCGACATATCATTGTGACAAACACGAAGCGGCGCGAAGGTAGAAGCCGGGTGGAGGGGTGCGGTCGGTGGAAATTACCCAATCGGCTGACAGTTTCCAAAAAGTTATTTTTAGAATGGGCCAATATTGGGGCTGGCGGTGGTGTTTAAAGGGAAACATAAAACGTAAACCGGTGTTGACTCATTTTATAACTCTTTGTTAGCATGGATTGGTAATGATATGATCATATTACTATACACAGTTACATAGAATTATTTCATTGATTGAAATGTAATGGTGGGGATGTTCTCTCTCTCTCTCTCTCTCTCTCTCTCTCTCTCTCTCTCTCTCTCTCTCTCTCTCTTTCTTTCTCTCTCTCTGGAAATGGAAGATAAGATACTTGCTACAGCAACTTTGATAAAAGATATTACAATGATCAGCTACATCGATGGTGGTGATTTAGTAGCGAAGAGAGGCACACTACCATAAACTCTGCCACATCAAAAACATGAATAAGGGTAGAAAATCGAAGACTAATCATATGAAGGGAAAACATTCAGCTCCTGATGAAAGTTTCGCTTTCGCAGCAGTCGTGTCTTATGTAGAGGAGAACCATAATGCAACCCACCAGTTGTCAAAACTTATTAAGAAGTTTAAAAGTGACTGCACCAATAGAGGCTGTGGAAATAACTATGCACACCTCACCCGGTTCAAAGAGCGGCTTATGAGAGTCTTTCCAAGCATAGAATTATATTCTTCTGGACAAAATACATATGTAGCACACGATAGCAAAGTAGCTGCGTTATTAGTAAAGAATCAAAAGGAACAAGCAGATGATAATGCAATGTCTTTGTGGCGTGCAGCAAAAACTATCCGACAAGACATCATTCGCAAATGCCCGCAAACACCAACACAATTGGACATCGGGATTGGAAGTCAAGAAGACGCAGTGCCTAACTCTCTGTTGACATTAATCAAAATGATTTTGGTTGGATCGTCTCCTTCAGAAAAGTCCGATTCCAGGCATCAAGAAAGCCTATCTATATCACAACTTATTGTGTCAAATACCAAAAATAAAAATAAAACCGGGCCGACTTTTCAAAAAAAAAAAAACAATCGCAGATCAAAGAGACGCCATTACCGTTGTATGTAAGTCTTTTTTTTTATACACACATACAAGATCAAAGAAGATAATTGACACATTATTTTCGCTAGGGTTGTGTTCCTCATATAAACGTATGTTGTCATTGTCATCGGATATCGCATCAGCGACTGAAAATAGATTCGTAGAGGAAGGAATTCTTTGCCCAATCAATCTGAAGAAAGAACTTTTTACTGTTGCTGCTGTTGATAACATTGATTATAACCCAAGCTCAACAACTCACAAAAACTCTGTCCACGGAACAAGTATCTCCATGTTTCAGCAACCTACAAATGATGAGTCCGGTGTTGATCGAGAAAAGTTGAATATGAATACTTCTGACGTCATTCACACTGACAGCAATATTTTGTCGGATTTTCTAAAGGTCGCCCAAGAAATTGCATTTGGAGTTAAACCAAATATACCTGCAACAAACACTGCTCCATCGAACATTATTTCAAACATGACAAATGACCCTTATATGACAGAAGAAACGGACTGGCTACAACATGTTTCATCAAATTACTTGGAACAAGATGTAAAAACATGGGCTGGATTTCATTCTTAACGCTCTTTGTCTCATAATATGCCGAAATTCATCAATACAATGCTTCCGTTGTTGGAAGAACAAGCAAACAAAGGAAACCAAACGTCATTACGGATCATCACGTCACCCATCTCAGGGCCTTTACTCTCACTATGTACGACAAAGCATTAGATTGCACAGGTGTTAATGCAGCAAGAAAATATTCATTTTGCCAAAAAGGTCGTGCAATAGAGAGACTTCCTCCCCACAAAAAGTGCATTACAGCAACACATTAAACGGGCGGCATATCAAGCTGGCTATGTTTTGAGCTCTGCAACAGAAAAAGATCCTGTGCTACCATCACCTCTGGAATGGGGCTGGAAAATGGACGGAGGAAAACTCTTACCATACTGGTCATCACAACCGGAAGTATCCAAAGTGTGTCAACAACTTGTCAAATGTGGCTGCAAGAAAGGATGCACGTCCCGATGCAAATGATTGCGAGCCCGCTTACCATTACCATGAGTAGTATATAGGGTTGTAAATAGTTAGAAACCGTTTTTTGACGGAGGATGAGGATGATTGTTTTTTTACCTGTTAATCGATATGTTGAGTTCGATGATGTATTGAATGGTATTGTTTTGAGTTCGATGCTGTATTGATTGGTATTTTGTTTTGATTTCGATGATGTATTGATTGGTATTTTGAGTTCGTTGTTGTATAGAGTGGTTTGTTTTTGAGTTCGATGTTGTATTGATTGGTATTTTGAGTTCGATTTTGTATTGCAAGGTCATGTGACCTACCTGAGCGTGTGTTTATTGAGTGTTCGATTTGCCATCGATTATGTATCGAATGTTTAATTGCGTAATAATAGGGCTATACAGCTGATTAAAAAGGATCCTATCCCGGTGTTATTAGGTTCCGACTGGTTCACCCGCGCCGCAGCGCAAATTGAGGTTACGCAGTACAGTCCAAGGACTCTAACGCTGAGCCGCGTTGTTCTTTTAAATTGGTTTCTTACTCCTGAGTCTAATGACTTATTAATTTAATCAATTAAAAGTCCATTGATTCCCTCAAAGGTCAAAGGGCAAATAGCTCAGGCGTCAGCCGCAGAGCAGCGCCGCACAAAAAAAAAGGTCAAGGTCATTCAGAGCAGCCGGTAGTCTAAATCATTTTGATTGGTTCTTTCAAATTCTCCGATCTTGATCGGATATCATATTGTCATAGTTTCGTCCGTTTGATTGGTTCTTTGAAATATATTTTTGTCTGGACAGTGTCGTCGCAAAATGAGTGGTCTTGTGAAAGCATTAATTCTCAATGTAGAACCAGATGAAATGTTCCATTGTGTTAGAACCGTGATAGATCATACCCATTGTATACCTTAAAAATGTCTGTTCTAAAAAAGGAAATTAAAAGTTCCCATGGGAACATTTCGTTAATGTGTTTTGCTATTTAAATATAACCTTATACACATCCGGCTTAATGCCACTCAACGCTATTCTCACATCAGTCTTGTTATGATTACAAATAATTACGTTCACAACTGGAAAATATACGTCGGTACTTGACACCATCGGAATGTCTCTCGCACAAATAATTACGCACACATCTGGAAAATAAATGTCTCTCGCGTTCTTCAAACGTACTATCTCACTTTCATCTTAACCAATTATTTACTTTCCAGCCCTCGCCAGAAAATAATTACCTGTTTTACAGTCGTGAGAAAATATTAGCACTTTCTAAAAAATTCCAACTAAGGGATTGTGAAAGGTCAAATTCTACGTTCATTATTTTCATGGTGTAGTAAGTTTAGATCTGTCTTATAGGTGTTATGTTCAAATCTTTCATGGGTTTTTTAAAAATCGTATGTGTGTCTGTGTTTAGCTGTTCTGCTCACCTCTATCTATATAAAGTAACGATTTATTTATTTATTTATTTATTTATTTATTTATTTATTTATTTATTTATTTATTTTAATTATTAATCATGTACATCTGTGAAATATGTGGCATTAGTATTAAATTATTACATAATTTAATTCGTCATAAACAGAAGCATAACAAAGTTACTTTACATTCTTGTTCAAAATGTCAAAAGAACTTTTCTAGGAAAGATAATTTACAAAAGCACCAAAAAAATGTAAAATGTAGTTCACCCGAAGAAAAATTGAAAGAAAAGCAGGTTAAAAAACAGAAAAAAATACAGGAAAAAGAACAAAAGATACATTTTAAACAAGAAAAACAACAGCTAAAAAAACAAGAAAGAATTATAAAACAACAACAACGTAGAGAAAAACAAAAACAAAAACGACAAGAGAAACGCCAACAACGAAAACATGAACAAAAGCAAAAACAAAAACAACAGTCGTGTAGTTTATTGTCTACTAGTTATGTAGAACAAAACGAAGAAAATGAAACAGTGCTACAGTTACTTGAAGAACATCGAGAATCCATAAAGACACATTTTGTAGAAGGGATCTTTCAGTCTGTGTACACCATAGAATGGGGTTCGCCATATATAATTCAACAGCTTAAGGAGATTTTTAACAGACAAAGCGTAAGATTTACAATAAATTTTAGCCATTCTTTTCTGTTACAAAACCAAGAAAATTCAGAATATCGTTTTTTCCATGCTTCTATTAATAATAACAGAGCATTAGAAATCCCCAGACTTATCAGTAATTGGAGGGACTTTGAGGAATTTATTGAAAGTTTTAGTAATAACGATCATTTGGAGTTTGCCCGTCAACATAGACCAGATAGTCGTTTCAGAGTTCAGTCTATTTTATCGACCACGTTCTATCTCAATAAGATGAAAGAGTTTCCTATTGGTTGTTGTAACGCTGCAATTCCCGTTTGTGTTAAAAATAATAAATACATATATACTCTACAATGCAATTATAACAGACCCAATGATTTTTACAACGATAATTTATGCTTCTTCAGATGCCTAGCTTTAGCTCGGGGAAACTCGATTAATGACTTAGACAAATTCACTCACTCTTTATTCAGCCTGTATACATCAACATTTCCAACAGCATTTCCAGGTGTTACCATAGGAGAACTAGGCAAAATAGAGACGCTATTTGAAATCAATGTCATTGTTTATAAATATGACTTGGATCATACTCCTGGACGATACGTCGTTTTTAGGAGAAGTGCGAATACTTATTCTAATACGATGTATGTTTTACTTGTCAATGATCATTTTTGTTATATCAGAGACCTCGATAAGGCTATTAAGATATTCGGTTGTTGTCATTGTAGCAAACTTTGGACAAATCATTCGACTTTGTTACGTCACGAGAAAATATGTAAGGGAAATGCAACTCAATCTAGGTACCCGGGTGGGATTTTTCAACTTCTTCCTACCGATTTGGAGAAATTATCAGAAGCTGGAATTTGTATTGATCCTGATTACGTGTATCCGTTTGATCAGACACAAGAGAAGTTTAAGACTTTTATCAAAAAAAGGCTCTTCACCATCTCGACAAAAGAAGCTTTTACAAAAAGGTGGTCTATTAGGTGCCCTTCTTCAACCTGTCTTGGCTACTTTAGGTGGAATACTAGCGGGTGGTTTATGAGATGGAGCATGCCAAGAAAATGGTATTGGTGGACCAGCGTCTCTTGGACTCAATCCACACCCGAAGAGAATCACCGATAACCGAACCGTCCACAGAAAAGCTTTGGGATCTTGATCAGCAGATGAAAGATATTCTAACGCGAAAAGATATGAACTCAATCGAAAAAGCAGAGTTGTATCAACAAGTGCTGTGGAAATTCTTAAAGCGGAAAGATGAACGATCACATCAGATGGTAACTAAGACCAATCCTCAATCAATAAGAACACCTGACCCAACAGAACACGACACTTTAACAAAAGATATTATTGAGAGCGTACCTATTTCGTTGAGAAAGAAAGCGGAGAGATTATTGGATTATCTCAAAAGACACACAGAGCTTGAATGGAACCCGAGAGGGGAGATTAAATATCGCGGTAATATCATCCCAAATTCAAACGTTCTTGATCTAGTCAATGACGCACTCCGCAAAAGAAAGTCTGTCAACCCTGAAGGATGGGAATATTTTGCTCGTGCTCTGCAGGAATCCAACGTCCCACGTGATCTCATCGGTCATGCTGACAGGTGGGCGTATATTAGACAACGTCCGTCGAGGAATTTAGAAACGGTTAAACCGGAGAGAACATCTGCCTGGGTCTCATTCAAATGAAAGGAGATAAAACACTACGCGCTCGCTATTACAATCCTAATCAACCGGGATCTTATGGCGGTATTAAACCGTTAAAGACTGCTACGAAACTTAAAAAAACTGTCGTCAGCTCTTGGCTTTCTCATCAAGACGCATACACCCTTCATAAACCCGTTCGTTACAAATTTCCGCGTCGACGGATTATTGTAGGTGGAATAGACCATCAATGGCAGGCTGATCTCATTGATGTTCAACAATTGAAATCGTACAATGACGGGTACAGATACATTTTGACGTGTATCGATGTCTTCAGCAAGTTTGCGTGGGCTGTTCCTATAAAAGACAAAACGGGAGAAACGTTAAAAGATGCTTTCAGGACTATTTTAGAGTCTGGTCGAAAAACAATCCGGCTCCAAACCGACAAAGGCCTCGAATTTGTCAATAAAAGCTTTCAGCAATTTCTGAAGCGGAATGGGATTGATTTCTTTACTACTGAGAACGAGGATATTAAAGCTGCGGTAGTTGAACGATTCAATAGGACTCTCAAAGAAAAACTGTGGCGTGTGTTTACTCGTCAGAACTCTCCTCGATTCAAAGACGTATTACCCAAAGTAGTGAAAAGTTATAATCATTCTTATCATAGGAGTATCAAGTTACGCCCTGTTGACGTAACAGAGAAAAATCAAGGGGACGTATGGAACACATTGTATTTGGATGATCGACCTAAAAAGAAAACTAGTGCAAAACTTTTGATCGGCGATCGTGTGAGAATAAGTAAAAGTAGGCGACTGTTTAAAAAGGGCTACCTACCCTCTTGGACCGAAGAGTTATTTACAGTGACAAAATCCATTTCAACAACACCTAGAACCTACCAAATTACAGACGATCAGAACGAATGCGTGCGCGGAAGCTTCTATAAACAAGAACTGCAAAAAGTTGGTGCAAAAGAAATCTACAGAATTGAGACCGTCTTGGATAAGCGTAAAAGCGGACAAGAACTTTTGGTGAAGTGGGTCGGTTACGATTCATCATTTAACTCTTGGATACCAAAGTCTTATCTTCGTGTTTACAATTAATTATCATCCTTGTTGTTGTTTTTTTTTTGTTTTTTGTTGTTTTTTTTTTTGTTTTTTTATTTTATTTGTTTTTTTATTATTTTTTTTTTAATTTTCAAATGGAAGGATCCGAAAGTGAAAGTAATAATTCCAACAGAAATTCATCTTATTGGTCTATGTTTGGGAAACGAGTCCCTAGAGGGGAGATCGTGTTCTTGTGTCAGATGATGATTGTGTCGATTGTTGTGTCTGTATCATTATATAACTTGACGCGTGACGGAGAAACAGACAGACTATGGGTAGCACTTCTAAGTAGTTGTCTCGGTTACGTTCTTCCAAATCCAACACTGAATAAACGAGTTTAATCATGTCTTATTTAGTCTTACCTTCTAATAGCAGCATGAGCTATTTTCCGAATAATTCTCCAGGGCATTATTTTACAAAACTACCCAGAGTGTTGGATTTATCGACAGAATACGAAGTCGGTTTATCAGAAATATTATTCAGTAACACGTATAACAACATCCTTGAGAATGAAGCATTTTTCGAGTTTAGAGTTACTAACGACAGCGAACAAGATACCGTACTCATCCCATCGGGTTTATACGAGTCACCGGATGAACTGGTTAAAACGATGATGACTCATATAAGAAGGAAAATAAAAAAGAAGCACGAGGGTTTCATCAAATTTTATTACGACCGTGCAACTCGCAGAGTAATGATAAGGCTATATAAGGAAGGAACTTTTTTGCACTTGAGTTCGACATTGAGCAATCTCTTGAATATTCCAAATCATTATTTATACGGTCCAACGTCTGTGTCGAGTGAAAGGCCATTACATCTAAACGTCGGATTCGAAGCAGTATACGTATATTGCAACCTCGTTCAACCTAGAATAGTTGGGGATAGCGTCGTACCTCTTTTGAGATGCGTACCGAGCGGAAATAGAAGCATCATATTTTTGAGAAACCTAACTATGTTCCTCTCAGACTATTTAATTTTGACACGGTTGAAATCCTTTTAACCAACGACAAAGGCGAACCTTTGACATTTGCTTCAGGGAAGTCTATCGTGATACTTCATTTTCGAAAGAAGAGATTCGATTCGTAAAAAGTCGTCATGACAAAAGGGATCGTGTTCAAATCCAATCAAAAAGGTTACGATGATTATTACTGTACTCAAGCAGGACGTGGTCTACCCGTGTTTGTTGGTGGAAGACATCAAAGAGGTCGAGGGCTTGGGAGTACCTTTGGTGGTATTGCGAGATCTCTGTTTCCCATCTTGAAATCGGGCGCTAAAACATTATTAAAAGAAGGTGCAAAAACCGGTGCCCAAATAGCATCTGACGTCATTTCCGGTCAAAATGTTAAAACAGCTTTAAAACGACGCGCGGGGGAGAGTGGGAAAAGATTACTCAACAGAGCCGTGGGTGGTTTGACTTCAACTTCATCGCCGCCGCCGCCGCCGCCACCCGGACGTGTGACTCGGCGTATAAAACGACGACGACCTACTCAGACACGACAAAAGACCAGGAAGAGACGTAGGAAGAACGTAGCTCAAGACATTTTTGGTTGATTATCATGGCTTTGTTACATCCCTATTCCGCAGAGAGTGTACACAGCGGACTCGATCTGTTCTCATTACCCGTCACCCAGACTGCTGTTCAGGATGGTTTGTTTGTGGAATACCATCCATTCTCTACTTTGTCGAGTGGAGGTCCGATCGAATTTTCGATCAGCGGGGGGACGTCAGACTACTTGGATTTGCATAACACATTTATGCACGTACGCGTTAAAGTAATAAAGGCGGATGGAACTAATTTAGACGCCGATAGCAATGTTGCCCCTGTTAACACCTGGTTTCATGCCTTGTTTTCACAAGTGGATATGACTTTGAACGATGTTCTGGTGACGTCAAGTGAGAACGTTTATCCTTTTAGAAGTTTTGTAGAAACAATGTTGAATTATGATCAAGGTGCGAAAAGGAGTCACCTGACAATGGAATTTTTTCACGAGGACACCCCGGGTAAACTAGAAATAACGGATAGTACAAATGCTGGCTTCGATGCACGGAAAGAGCTGGTGAAAGAGAGTAAAGAAGTGGATATGATGGGAAAACTACATTTAGATTTCATGCATCAAGAACGGTATCTAATTAATGGAGTTGATGTAAAGTTGAGGCTTATCCCGTCTAAAGATGCTTTCCATCTCATGACCGATGCTGAGGGGTTTAAGAGTGTAATTACACACGCCTCGTTGTATGTTAGGAAGATTAAATTAAACCCAGCCGTGGCCCTGTCACACGAGAAAGCACTTCACATCGGCAATTGTAAATACCCCATGAAGCGCGTTGTCCATAAAACCTTTTCTATTCCAAAAGGAAATTTAAGTGCCGTGCAAGATAATTTGTTTTTATCGCAAACCCCGACTAAGATCGTACTGGGTCTAATCGAAAGCACTAGCTTTAATGGAAACTACAAAAAGAATCCTTTTAATTTCCAGCACTTTGATCTGTCCTATCTAGCCCTGTACTTGAACGGAAAACAGATACCGTCCAAAGCACTAACTCCGAATTTCAGTAGTAAACAATATGTCAGAGCTTATCACAGTCTTATGCTAGCAGCTGGACTGGTTAACAACGATGCCGGAAATGGAATAGATTATAATGCTTACTCTCAGGGTTGTAGTCTTTTTGGTTTTGATCTGTCACCATCGCTATTAGACGGAAACCAGTTTGAACTGGTAAAAAGCGAGTCGCTTAGACTAGAACTTAAATTCTCGACCCCACTAGCTGATCCGATCATTGTGTTCTGTTACAGCGAATTAGATAGTGTAATAGAAATTGATCGCACTCGTCAGGTGATCACTGACTTTTCATCATGAACAACGTAGAAATCGAAACGATGTTAAACGGACACGTTAGGGCGAGACGAATTTTTCGAGGTGTTTATCCTAAAGATAGACTTCCGAACAACCCGAATTCTCGTCAACCAGCTGCGTACATTATTAACACAGAGTCGAGTTCCGGTCCCGGAAAACATTGGGTATCTGTGTATTTTAACGGGATGGGAAAGGCAGAATATATGGATAGTTTTGGGTTCCCGCCTTCTGCGTATCCGACAATTCAAAGATTTGTGGAAAACAATAGTCGAAGCTGTAAACACAACCCGCGTATTATTCAGGGTATAACCAGTTCCACATGTGGTTTGTACGTTATATATTTCGTGTTGAAGAAAAGTAAAGGTGAAAGTTTGTCAAAACTTTTATCTATTTTTAATCCCTATCATTTTCGTATGAACGATTTAAAAGTGGCAAGAGCTGTTACTCATTTATCCCGAGGCACCTCGGTTGGGTAATCTTAATTGGAATGTTTGTTGTTTAAAATAAAAAAAAAAAAATGATTCCTTATGATAAAATTTATTTCGTGTACACGAAACAAGACATAATTCTATTTACTTTATACCTTAATATATGATTTTTAAAATGAAGAAAATGATGATGATGATGATGATGATAATGATGATGATTATGATGATTACAATACAATTGATAAGCATTAACCGTTTGCTTTTGATTGCTTGATCGCTTATAAAATTAAGACTTGCTTTAAATTGTTTAATTACAAATATTTTGTTGTTGATGATGATTATGATGAGGATAAAAATGATGTTTATGATATATATGTAACATTGCTACCCATTAATCATTTATAAAAAAAAATGTTTAATGATTGAGTGTGTGAATGATCATTTTATAAGATGTGTATGGTGTATGAAAGTGTTGTTTTTTGTTTTTGTTTTTTTTTTGTTTTTTTTTTTCTTTCGTTTGTTTCTATGATCTTTTGTTTTATCATATTTTTATAATTCTATCATTATTATTATTATAATTATTATTATTATTATTATTATTATTATTATTATTATTATTATTATTATTATTATTATTATTATTGTTATTATTATTATTATTATTATTATTATTATTATTATTATTATTATTATTATTATTATTATTATTATTATTATTATTACATTTTTATTTAGATCGTAATCTTATTTGGTCAAGTTTTGTTGTTTTTTGCTTTTTCTTTTTTATTAATATTTATAGAAAATTATAATGATGATTTAAAAGCTTGATATGTGAATGTGTGAATGACCTTAGATCATTATTGTATAAGGTGTAACTGGTGTGTGAAAGTACATTGCTTTTGATGTTGTGAAAAAATAAAACAAAATGAATTTTATTCACCAACACATGGTTTTATGTCGGTTTTTTTTTCTGTGTCTGTCATGGTTTTTTTGTTTTTTTTTTTTTTTTTTTTTTTTTTTGTAAAAGAAGATTTTAATTTTATTATATGGGGAACTACTTTTGTTTCAGTTTCGAAATGTTCACGTTAAATTTCAAAGAAAAATTTGCATAAAAAAAAGAATCCTTCGAAACTGTAACAAATTGTTGGGTAATATAATTATCAAAGAGTAAAAAATACAAGATGAAAAGATATAGCTTCTTTTATTCAAAACATAAAAAATGATTCGAATCATCAATATGATCATTAACTCAAAAGATAATTGAGTTGTTCGATTACACACCAAATCACAAAGTAAAACATCATGGGGAAAAGTACTCGATTCGTCCAACGATTGACGGGCGAAATCTCCTGTATCATAGAGGGCCACCCACCGTTGGTCTTAATCCAGCTGCTGAGTTTTTTGTCCACATATGAACCCACAAATAAAGCAAAGTTTTCTCTATCCGGGTGAATACGGAGTACACGCTTAATGTAACATAAAAAAACAATGATTCTACCCCAGCTGATCTGAGAGAATAATTCGTCTGCGACGATATACAATCGTTCTCTGGTTTCTATCAACGGACAGGTCGATAAATGTTCGTGAATATACTTATCATATCCTGCAATTGCTTTCTGATAACGATCATCTATCTGTTGATCGAGAAGCAAATCTTTCACAAAAAGTTCCATTTCAGTATCAGTCAAGACAAAAGTACACGAAGTAAAACACACATGAGACGCATTATCCAATACCTTTCTGGTATAATCTGACGAGGCATCGCTAACCAACCACCATGTGATTCGAGCCAATGATTAAGTTTTTCCTCAAGATGAAGACTAACGATCTGAGAAAAATTTTCCCTGTCTGGATGACGTAAAGCTACTCTTCTAGCATAAGCAATTAGAATCACTATCCTATACCAGTTGATATGCTGCTGAAATAATGTATCAATCATCGAGCAAAAACCCAATGGGTTATCCAATACTGGTTGTTGAAAGAGTGATTGATGACAAAGATGAAAACATTGATCTATCACGGTTTTAACACAATGGAACATTTCATCTGGTTCTACATTGAGAATTAATGCTTTCACAAGACCACTCATTTTGCGACGACACTGTCCAGACAAAAATATATTTCAAAGAACCAATCAAACGGACGAAACTATGACAATATGATATCCAATCAAGATCGGAGAATTTGAAAGAACCAATCAAAATGATTTAGACTACCGGCTGCTCTGAATGACCTTGACCTATTTTTTTTGTGCGGCGCTGCTCTGCGGCTGACGCCTGAGCTATTTGCCCTTTGACCTTTGAGGGAATCAATGGACTTTTAATTGATTAAATTAATAAGTCATTAGACTCAGGAGTAAGAAACCAATTTAAAAGAACAACGCGGCTCAGCGTTAGAGTCCTTGGACTGTACTGCGTAACCTCAATTTGCGCTGCGGCGCTGCGGCGCGGGTGAACCAGTCGGAACCTAATAACACCGGGATAGGATCCTTTTTAATCAGCTGTATAGCCCTATTATTACGCAATTAAACATTCGATACATAATCGATGGCAAATCGAACACTCAATAAACACACGCTCAGGTAGGTCACATGACCTTGCAATACAAAATCGAACTCAAAATACCAATCAATACAACATCGAACTCAAAAACAAACCACTCTATACAACAACGAACTCAAAATACCAATCAATACATCATCGAAATCAAAACAAAATACCAATCAATACAGCATCGAACTCAAAACAATACCATTCAATACATCATCGAACTCAACATATCGATTAACAGGTAAAAAAACAATCATCCTCATCCTCCGTCAAAAAACGGTTTCTAACTATTTACAACCCTATATACTACTCATGGTAATGGTAAGCGGGCTCGCAATCATTTGCATCGGGACGTGCATCCTTTCTTGCAGCCACATTTGACAAGTTGTTGACACACTTTGGATACTTCCGGTTGTGATGACCAGTATGGTAAGAGTTTTCCTCCGTCCATTTTCCAGCCCCATTCCAGAGGTGATGGTAGCACAGGATCTTTTTCTGTTGCAGAGCTCAAAACATAGCCAGCTTGATATGCCGCCCGTTTAATGTGTTGCTGTAATGCACTTTTTGTGGGGAGGAAGTCTCTCTATTGCACGACCTTTTTGGCAAAATGAATATTTTCTTGCTGCATTAACACCTGTGCAATCTAATGCTTTGTCGTACATAGTGAGAGTAAAGGCCCTGAGATGGGTGACGTGATGATCCGTAATGACGTTTGGTTTCCTTTGTTTGCTTGTTCTTCCAACAACGGAAGCATTGTATTGATGAATTTCGGCATATTATGAGACAAAGAGCGTTAAGAATGAAATCCAGCCCATGTTTTTACATCTTGTTCCAAGTAATTTGATGAAACATGTTGTAGCCAGTCCGTTTCTTCTGTCATATAAGGGTCATTTGTCATGTTTGAAATAATGTTCGATGGAGCAGTGTTTGTTGCAGGTATATTTGGTTTAACTCCAAATGCAATTTCTTGGGCGACCTTTAGAAAATCCGACAAAATATTGCTGTCAGTGTGAATGACGTCAGAAGTATTCATATTCAACTTTTCTCGATCAACACCGGACTCATCATTTGTAGGTTGCTGAAACATGGAGATACTTGTTCCGTGGACAGAGTTTTTGTGAGTTGTTGAGCTTGGGTTATAATCAATGTTATCAACAGCAGCAACAGTAAAAAGTTCTTTCTTCAGATTGATTGGGCAAAGAATTCCTTCCTCTACGAATCTATTTTCAGTCGCTGATGCGATATCCGATGACAATGACAACATACGTTTATATGAGGAACACAACCCTAGCGAAAATAATGTGTCAATTATCTTCTTTGATCTTGTATGTGTGTATAAAAAAAAGACTTACATACAACGGTAATGGCGTCTCTTTGATCTGCGATTGTTTTTTTTTTTTTGAAAAGTCGGCCGGTTTTATTTTTATTTTTGGTATTTGACACAATAAGTTGTGATATAGATAGGCTTTCTTGATGCCTGGAATCGGACTTTTCTGAAGGAGACGATCCAACCAAAATCATTTTGATTAATGTCAACAGAGAGTTAGGCACTGCGTCTTCTTGACTTCCAATCCCGATGTCCAATTGTGTTGGTGTTTGCGGGCATTTGCGAATGATGTCTTGTCGGATAGTTTTTGCTGCACGCCACAAAGACATTGCATTATCATCTGCTTGTTCCTTTTGATTCTTTACTAATAACGCAGCTACTTTGCTATCGTGTGCTACATATGTATTTTGTCCAGAAGAATATAATTCTATGCTTGGAAAGACTCTCATAAGCCGCTCTTTGAACCGGGTGAGGTGTGCATAGTTATTTCCACAGCCTCTATTGGTGCAGTCACTTTTAAACTTCTTAATAAGTTTTGACAACTGGTGGGTTGCATTATGGTTCTCCTCTACATAAGACACGACTGCTGCAAAAGCGAAACTTTCATCAGGAGCTGAATGTTTTCCCTTCATATGATTAGTCTTCGATTTTCTACCCTTATTCATGTTTTTGATGTGGCAGAGTTTATGGTAGTGTGCCTCTTTCGCTACTAAATCACCACCATCGATGTAGCTGATCATTGTAATATCTTTTATCAAAGTTGCTGTAGCAAGTATCTTATCTTCCATTTCCAGAGAGAGAGAAAGAAAGAGAGAGAGAGAGAGAGAGAGAGAGAGAGAGAGAGAGAGAGAGAGAGAGAGAGAGAGAGAGAGAGAACATCCCCACCATTACATTTCAATCAATGAAATAATTCTATGTAACTGTGTATAGTAATATGATCATATCATTACCAATCCATGCTAACAAAGAGTTATAAAATGAGTCAACACCGGTTTACGTTTTATGTTTCCCTTTAAACACCACCGCCAGCCCCAATATTGGCCCATTCTAAAAATAACTTTTTGGAAACTGTCAGCCGATTGGGTAATTTCCACCGACCGCACCCCTCCACCCGGCTTCTACCTTCGCGCCGCTTCGTGTTTGTCACAATGATATGTCGCATTCACACATCGGACGCCATGATAAATATTGTTGCCGATTTAAAAATATCAACTTTTATTTACTTAATTTCTTGGCTCACAGACATCGCTGGAAGTGCTTCTCTATCACATTTTGTAGCCCTTGACGTGCTTTACAATCCCTGAAAGTTTCATGCTTTCATCAGTTTGTACAATTGAGCTATTTTTTGCCCTTAATTCCCTCTGCTACATCGTAGGTTGGCATGCGGGGAAGTTTCACGAAAAATTCATCACCATTATTATGTTTTCTTTCATGACCGGTTTTTGTTTTTTCAATTTCCAGCATCATTTGGGTCCTTTTGGTTTCTTCTTCTGCTAAAGCTATCTGTCTTTTTAGTTCCCTTTCTTGTACTCTTTCTTCTCGTTCTTCTCTATTCTTTCTTCGTGTTCTTTTTCTTCTCTACGAATTCTTTCTTCATTTTCTTCTCTTCGAATTCTTTCTTCTTTTTCTTCTTTTATTTTCTCTTCGCACCATGAAAATATTCTTTCCTGGGGTATTTCAAAGTCCTTTGCGAGACTTAAGTATCTTTTATATGCTTCCCTGTTGCAATAAATAAGTTACGATATTTTATATATATTATATTGACAGGATACTGTTACTGACTGTTTTATTTATTTACACTTACTGGAATGAACTGTCCTATTTTTAGAAATATATATATATATATATATATATATATATATATATATATATATATATATATATATATATATCTTATTTCAACTTATTATGTATGTTAAATTTGGTGCCTTTTATCGTTATATCTTATAAAGCAATGTGTCAATACAATGCGGAGTTATTATGACTTGCGTCGATAACAATGCGTCAATCGCGTGTACTCTAAACTATGTTACTACGAAAAATTTATCACCAATGTGTGTGACTCGTCGTTAGTTTGTGTACAATTATTCGCACTGACGCTAATATACTAGAATGTAATAACAATAATAGGATGCCAAAATAATCCCAAGTTTTTCTGTCACTACATATAACACGACGGCTAGTAGACTCCTTTTTTTTTTAAGACTCACTTTTCAGAACATAATATATAAGTGGTTTTCGGTAACAGTAATATGTCAGTAATATAAAAAATGTATTTAAAACAAATCACTATGCAAAACAAATCACGATGTCTATAGTTACTATGTGATGCCCAACTCATGTAAAAGAGAATAATGAAGGATATATTTACCAACTCAGTTCGTGGATGGGACCTCTCTCTTGTTCAATGGTTGTTCAACAATTGTAATTAGGCATTGAAGAGTGTTTAACAGTGATGTCTGAAATAAAAAACAATAAAATATCGTAAGATTTACAATAGTTACAAAATGTGTTCACAACACTGAGTGATTGGATGATAGGTGAATGAATCGTTATGGAATGTAAACATATTGAAAACAATTCATGAATGAGGCAAACAAGAAAATGAAATGAGTGATATAATAACAAAGTGGACAAGGAATGAATGAATGAATGAATAACTGAGTGAATAGATGAATGAATGAATGTATAAATGTATGAATGAACGAATGAATGGAGGAATAAATGTATGAATAATTGGATAAATGAGTGAAAAACGAATGAATGGATGAATGAATGAATGAATAAACGAATGAACAATGAATGAATGAATAATTTATAAATGACTAAATGAATGAAGGAATGAATCAATAAAATGCTCATCATCATCATATCGTGTCGCGAAAGTTGTGGATCCATTGGATGGCTTCAGGGGTGCAGCCTCTCAGGTCCATATCACTGATATGTGGTCCAAGTTCGCACTATTGAAGGATGTGGTCCATGTTTTGAGCCGTGTGTCCACATTGACATCGGCAGTCTGAAGAAAGTCCCCATTTTTGTAAGGTTGTTTTGGTCTTCCCCACTTTAGACCTTGCCCGGTTCAGTGTCAATCAATCTTTCCTGGGGAGATTTACTCCGCTTGGCAGTTCTTCTTTGGGTTCCTGAATGGCATCATTTGGGCAGCAGTCCCATTCTTTCCATGAATGCACTCTGTATATGGCTGCATGGTCTGGATGGATGCCTTCAGTTGTCAGGAAGCTTTTCCTAGATTTCAGTCTCCTTGGCACGACGTTATGCTCATAAAGAGGATGTCTGGTGTCACTTTCTTGTTTGTATTTCTGGACTTTGGTCTGTGCGTCTCTGCGGATGTGTGGTGGTGCTATCCCCGCTAGTCTATAGATGGCTGGTATGGGGGTAGGTCTCAGTGTCCCAGTAATAATGCGACAAGCATTGTTTAGTTCAGGGTCTTTCTTATTGGCGTGGCTTGACCTAGCCCAGACTGGTGAGCAACACTCGGCCGAGGAGTAACAAAGTGCCAGGGCCGTTGTCCTCAGGGTTTTCGGGTCTGTTCCCCATCTTGTGTTTGCAAGTTTCCCAAGCAGGCTGTTCCTGGTGGCCACCTTCCCCTTAATCTTCTTTGCATGTTGAGCAAACGATAGTGTGCGGTCCAAGGTAACTCCAAGGTAGATAGGGAAGTCGTTGTTTTCAAGTGCTGCACCATTCCATGTTACAATTAATTTCCTGTTTGCTTGGTGGTTATTCAGATGGAATGCGCAAACCTGTGTTTTACTCGGGTTGGCATTTAATGAGTTTTCCTCATAGTAGGTCGTGAGCGTGTTCAGGGCAGCTGACAATTTGTCTTCAATTTCTTTGAAATTTTGATTGTGTGGCAAGGCACAGGTCATCGGCGTATATGAACCTCCTAACATTTTCAAATTTTGGTTGGTCATTTGTATATATATTGTTTTTGGTGACTTTAGCAAGCTTGAGTAGGAGATGCCTGTGGTTTATTGTGTCGTACGCCGCAGTTAGATCTACAAACACTGCCCCA
>NC_088366.1:40030742-40037364 GCF_034508935.2 Berghia stephanieae
AAACCCGGCGAAACCCGACAATATACAGCAAAGTTATGGGAAGTAGACAACTGTGGGGAGTGAACCCGAGACTCAGGGAAGTGTACACCAGTCGGGAGTGAACCTGAGACTAAGTTTATCGGCCGGTTTCGGCGGGTTTCGTAAAAAAGAATTAGTGCTTTATTACGAAACCCGCCGAAACCCGCCGAAACCCGACAATATCCGGCAAAGTTATGGGAGTTTGGCAACAGTGGGGGGTGATCCTGGGAGTCAGGGAATTGCACACCAGTGGGGAGTTAACCTGGGACTTGTAAAAAGGATATCAGTGGGAAATAAACCTGGGACTAAAGGGAGATGGATACCATTGAAAGTTGAAGCCGGATATGGGAATTGAGTACCAGAGGAGAATGAACCTGACACTATAGAAGGTGGGCGCCAGTGGGGAGTGAACCTGGGATTCAGGGAATTGCACACCAGTGGGGAGTTAACCTGGGACTGTGTAAAAAGGATATCAGTGGGAAATAAACCTGGGACTAAAGGGTGATGGATACCATTGAAAGTTGAAGCCGGATATGGGAGTTTAGTACCAGAGGAGAATGAACCCGACACTATAGGAGATGGGTGCCAGTGTGGAGTGAACCTGGGACTCAGGGAAGTGCACACCAATTGGGAGTTAACCTTGGACTGTGGGAGATGGATAACTGTGGGTATCCGAGCCGAACTATAGGAGTTGGGTGCCAGAGGAGAATGAACCTGACACTATAGAAGGTGGGCGCCAGTGGGGAGTGAACCTGGGATTCAGGGAATTGCACACCAGTGGGGATTTAACCTGGGAATATGTAAAAAGGATATCAGTGGGAAATAAACCTGGGACTAAAGGGAGATGGATACCATTAAAATTTGAAGCTTGGTATGAGAGTTTGGTACCAGAGGAGAATGAACCTGACACTAAAGGAGGTGGGCGCCAGTGGGGAGTGAACCTGGGACTATGTAAACACGATATCAGTGGGAAATAAACCTGTGACTAAAGGGAGATGAATACCATTGAAAGTTGAAGCCGGATATGAGAGCTTGGTACCAGAGGAGAATGAACCTGACAAAAAAGGGGGTGGGCGCCAGTGGGGAGTGAACCTGGGACTATGTAAAAAGGATATGAGTGAGAAATAAACCTGGGACTAAAGGGAGATGAATACCATTGAAAGTTGAAGCCGGATATGAGAGTTTGGTACCAGAGGAGAATGAACCTGACACTATAGGAGGTGGGCGCCAGTGGGGAGTGAACCTGGGACTATGTAAAAAGGATATCAATGAGAAATAAACCTGGGACTAAAGGGAGATGAATACCATTGAATGTTGAAGCCGGATATGAGAGTTTGGTACCAGAGGAGAATGAACCTGACACTATAGGAGGTGGGCGCCAGTGGGGAGTGAACCTGGGACTATGTAAACAGGATATCAGTGGGAAATAAACCTCGGACTAAAGGGAGATGGATACCATTGAAAGTTGAAGCCGGATATGAAAGCTTGGTACCAGAGGAGAATGAACCTGACACAAAAGGGGGTGGGCGCCAGTGGGGAGTGAACCTGGGACTCAGGGAATTGCACACCAGTGGGGAGTTAACCTGGGAATATGTATAAAGAATATCAGTAGGAAATATATCTGGGACTAAAGGGAGATGTATACCATTGGGAGTTGAAGCCGGATTTATTTCCCACTGATATTCTTTTTTAGATATTCACAGGTTAACTCCCCACTGGGGTGCAATTCCCTGACTCCCAGGTTCACTCCCCACTGGCGCCCACCTTTTATAGTGTCAGGTTCATTCTCCTCTGGTACCCAACTCCTATAGTTCGGCTCGGATACCCACAGTTATCCATCTCCCACAGTCCCAGGTTAACTCCAAATTGGTGTGCACTTCCCTGAGTCCCAGGTTCACTCCCCTCTGGCGCCCACCCCCTTTTGTGTCAGGTTCATTCTCCTCTGGTACCAAGCTTTCATATCCGGCTTCAACTTTCAATGGTATCCATCTCCCTTTAGTCCGAGGTTTATTTCCCACTGATATCCTGTTTACATAGTCCCAGGTTCACTCCCCACTGGCGCCCACCTCCTATAGTGTCAGGTTCATTCTCCTCTGGTACCAAACTCTCATATCCGGCTTCAACATTCAATGGTATTCATCTCCCTTTAGTCCCAGGTTTATTTCTCACTGATATCCTTTTTACATAGTCCCAGGTTCACTCCCCACTGGCGCCCACCTCCTATAGTGTCAGGTTTCTCTCTCCTCTGGTACCCAACTCCCAAATCCGGCTTTAACTCCCAATGGTATCCACCTCCCTTTAGTCCCAGATTTATTTCCCACTGATATCCTTTTTACATATTCCCAGGTTAAATCCCCACTGGTGTGCAATTCCCTGAATCCCAGGTTCACTCCCCACTGGCGCCCACCTTCTATAGTGTCAGGTTCATTCTCCTCTGGCACCCAACTCCTATAGTTCGGCTCGGATACCCACAGTTATCCATCTCCCACAGTCCAAGGTTAACTCCCAATTGGTGTGCACTTCCCTGAGTCCCAGGTTCACTCCACACTGGCGCCCATCTCCTATAGTGTCAGGTTCATTCTCCTCTGGTACTAAACTCCCATATCCGGCTTCAACTTTCAATGGTATCCATCTCCCTTTAGTCCCAGGTTTATTTCCCACTGATATCCTTTTTACACAGTCCAGGTTAACTCCCCACTGGTGTGCAATTCCCTGAATCCCAGGTTCACTCCCCACTGGCGCCCACCTTCTATAGTGTCAGGTTCATTCTCCTCTGGTACTCAATTCCCATATCCGGCTTCAACTTTCAATGGTATCCATCTCCCTTTAGTCCCAGGTTTATTTCCCACTGATATCCTTTTTACAAGTCCCAGGTTAACTCCCCACTGGTGTGCAATTCCCTGACTCCCAGGATCACCCCCCACTGTTGCCAAACTCCCATAACTTTGCCGGATTGTCGGGTTTCGGCGGGTTTCGGCGGGTTTCGTAATAAAGCACTAATTCTTTTTTACGAAACCCGCCGAAACCGGCCGATAAACTTAGTCTCAGGTTCACTCCCGACTGGTGTACACTTCCCTGAGTCTCGGGTTCACTCCCCACAGTTGTCTACTTCCCATAACTTTGCTGTATATTGTCGGGTTTCGCCGGGTTTCGGCGGGTTTCGGCGGGTTTCGTAAAAAAGCACTGGTTCTTTTTTACGAAACCCGCCGAAACCCAGTCCCAGGTTCACTCCCCAATGGTGTACACTTCCCTGAGTTCTAGGTTCACTCCCCACAGCCACCTACTTCCCATAACTTTGTCGGGATTCGTCGGGTTTCATCGGGTTTCGGCGGGTTTCGGCGGGTTTCGCAGGGTTTCGGCGGGTTTCGTAAAAAAGACACACCGCTTTGTCAATGTTTAATGTACTAGTTATAGATCAGTACCAAGAATCTTTTTGCCAATGCTTAATGTACTATTTATCGATCAGTACCAATAATCTTTTTGTCAATGGTCAATGTACTAGTTATCCACCAGTACCAATAATCTTTTTGTCAATGGTCAATGTAGTACTAGTTATCGATAACTAGTAATTTCACAATTGACAAAAAGATTATTGTTACTGATCGATAACTAGTACCTTCACCATTCACAAAAAGATCATTAGTACTGATGGATAAATGGTACATTGACCATTCCGAAAAAAGATTATTGTAACAGATATATATCCCTCAACCAACCCTGAGAAAAAATTTGACCTATTACCTTTAACTATCCCTTACAGGAAAAAAAAAACACCGTAGCACCTTTAGTAAGACATATGACTAACCCTTAACCCTCTTCCTCACTAGGACAGGACTGTCCTGGGACAGTCCTGTCCCAAATCTGTAACATATAGAATTTAGAGTAATCTTCCGCACCTATTGGGACGGGACAAAACAGTCCCGTTGTGTCCCAAGCCGTTGTGAAATGCTACAAAATCAACGGGACAGGACTGTCCCAGTCCCGTGTTCATATCGTTTGTGATAGTAGAAAAATATAGCAGACTTCCGCACTAGGACAAAAAAGTCCCAGACTTGGCGGCGCCGTGTCAAAATTGAAATGCCTGTCTTTATTTTCTGCATCCCGACTACTACTACTACTACTACTACTACTACTACTACTACTACTACTACTACTACTACTACTACTACTACTACTACTACCACTACTACTACTACTACTACTACTACTACTACTACTACTACTACTACTACTACTACTACTACTGCTACTACTACTACTACTACTACGAGTACTACTACCCTAGAAAGAGGAGAACTAACGTAGCTCCTCTTTCTAGGCTACTACTACTACTACTACTACTACTACTACTACTACTACTACTACTACTACTACTACTACTACTACTACTACTACTACTACTACTACTACTACTACTACTACTACTGTTGCTTCTGCTGCTGCTAATGCCACTAATATATTAATACCTACATCCCTTACATTTTGTATTTATTTCCAATTCCATTGTATTTATTTTCCAACAATAGTCCACACTTTATTTTAGTTCACTGTCTTCTATACTGCATTACACAGTTCCTACCCGCGTCCCCTATTTTAACATAATTAAGTACGCACCTTTTATAAATTTCTATTGCTCTGTTTTATTTCGCGCTTCCTCACAAAGTAGCATACAATTTCCTGCCCATCAATGTTTTTGTTTATGCATCTTAACAACGCCACTACCACATTATCTCATTCGTCTGTAGTTTTTAATTCATCATGTGTTGTTGATGAAGGGGAAACCCGAAACGTCCATTTTATCTGTTTTCGTATATTAAACTGAAGCTTACATTCAATTTCACAGTTATGATTTATTTATTTATTTCAATTCTGAATATAAAAAAGCAAGAACAATTCAAAAAAATAATTCTATGTGATGAAACCACGTACAGAAGGCATAGCAACATAAACATTTTCGGCAATTTAAAAACGTATGTTTATAAATATAATTTAAGAAGTGTCACACTTTGTGACACAGCAGTAACGTGTCTAAAACCGGTCGCACATCTATTCGGTACCTTGTGGGATCAATTATCTTTATCGTTATTTATTTCGGGAATTTTCAATGAAAATATTTTTAAGTAAGTCCTTCTGAGCCACTTGGACTCATTGTAAGACAAATTAACTCCTTTAGAGCCTTGTAGCCAATGGTGCAGGAATTATTCCGGTTTCAATAGCGTGAAGCGGACAATTAACGTATTTGAAAACCTTTGAACAGGACGCTAGTCTATCGCAGATTACTATCCCAGCTTGACAGGTACCCTTTTACACCTGAATGGAGTGAGTGATTGGAGTAAATTTTCTTGCTCTAGAAAGTACAAAATGGCTTCGGTCGGAATCGAACACAGAACCTCTGAGTCCAGAGTACAACGCGCTAACCATGGGCCATCTTGCCTCCTAAGCTTATAAATCCGGAACTTATCCATGTTTCTGTAGCGTTGAGCAAACAGATAACAGTTTAAAATTAAAAAAAAAATAAAATTCCCTTTTTCATCCCATAGGGGAAATTTGTCTCGAAGGTCTATTACAAGGGAAGACTGGAATAACCCGGGCGTCAGCCGCAATGCAGCGCCGCAAATTGAGCTAGGGCGAGGTATAACCCAGGCGTTAGCCGCAGTGCAGCACCGGAAATTGAGCTAGGCGAGGTGACTTACTCAAGGCAACACAGCGCATCAGCGGGTGATCGAACTGATGCCTGTCGGGTACGAAGCAAAGACCGTACCACCGAGCCATGCTGACTTTCTATTATCCTCTTGAATGATGCTAGTCCGTCAAAGATTACTTTCATCAGCGAACTGGTACTCATTTGCACCTGGGTAAAATGAGGTGATTCCAAGAAAGTCATTTTAAGATAAGATCGGAGATCACCATAAAGTCTACGGAATTGACCCTTGAGCAATCTTTGGGTCATTAAAGGATGCACCCAATATTGTTTTCTCTTTCAATTTGTCTTTTTTTGCTACGTAGTAAAGCACAGAAATATGAAACCTCTATTTGATCCATTACTACTACTACTACTACTACTAGAAGAGGTGGTAGTTGTAGTGGTGGTGGTGGTAGTAGTAGTAGTAGTAGTAGTAGTAGTAGTAGTAGTAGTAGTAGTAGTAGCAGTAGTAGTAGTAGTAGTAGTAGTTGTTGTTGTTGTTGTTGTTGTTGTTGTTATTGTAGATGTAGTAGTCGTAATAGTAGAAGTAGTGGTAGTAGTAGTAGTAGTAGCAGTAGTAGTAGTAGTAGTAGTAGTAGTAGTAGTAGTAGTAGTAGTAGTAGTAGTACTAGTAGTAGTAGTAGTAGTAGTAGTAGTAGTAGTAGTAGTAGTAGTGGTAGTGGTAGTAGTAGTAGTAGTAGTAGTAGTAGTAGTAGTAGTGGTAGTGGTAGTAGTAGTAGTAGTAGTAGTAGTAGTAGTATGTTGTTGTAGTAGTAGTAGCAGCAGCAATAATAATAATTTCTAATTTTAAATTTGTAATATATTTTTGCCTTGCTTTATTATTGATTTTATTTATTTATTTGTTTTATGAAAATATTAAATTCTTGTATGAGTTATAAATTTACAATTGCCTACAAAAAA
>NC_088366.1:40037464-40048942 GCF_034508935.2 Berghia stephanieae
ATATGACAGAGTTTTACCATTCACTAGACAAAGCAAAACGAATGTGTAAATCACAAGAAGTCCTTATGGTAATGGGGGACCTAAATGCTAAGATTGGCAGAGGCAGAGATGGTGACATAATCGGACCACATGGACTCGGAGACAGAAATGAACGAGGAAACATCTGGGCAGATTGGTGTAGAACAAATAAATTAATGATTTCAAACACCTGGTTTCAACAACACCCAAGAAGAACCTGGACATGGCAATCACCAGGGGACAGAGCAAGGAACCAGATAGACTTTATAGCAGTATCATCAAGATTCAGAAATAGCATATTAAATTGCAAAACCTACCCAGGCGCCGATGTAGACAGTGACCATGTCCCAGTTGTTTGTACAGTAAGGATAAAGTTTAAAGCTATTCAGAGAACAGCTGGTAGAATAAAGAGGGATTACAGGTTATGCAAAGACAATGGCATACAAACAAAAATGAGAGAAGAATTTGAAAATGCACTCATGATACAAAGCCAAAGTGAGCCTGATAACGAAAAATGTGAAAAACAATTTGATATATTCCAAAAGTGTGTCAAAGCAACTACAGAAAAGCATTTACAAATAGCTCAAACAAACAGCAAAAAGGAATGGATGACAAATGAAATTCTAAACCTATTTGAAGAAAGACGAAAATGCAACAGAGGGTCTGCAGAATACTAAACATTGAACAACCACATTAAGTCCAAATGCATCGAGGCACACGAGAACTATCTAGACTGGAAATGCTGCGAAATCGAAAGAGAATACAAACCCAACCCCCAACAAGCTCACCAAAGAATAAAAGAACTATCAGGGAAAAGGAAAAGCAAAGCAGCAGGAAGTTGTATCCAAAACAAACAAGGGGAACTGCTATTTGAAGAACAACATATAGAAAGCCGATGGGTAGAATACATAGGCGAACTGTACAATGATCCAAATAGAAATGAACCACCACTGAAATTCAAAGAACCATTAAGCGGACCAAACATCACCAAAAGTGAAATTGAACATGCCATGGAACGAATGAAGGATGGTAAAGCAACAGGCCCTGATGAAATATCTGTAGAGGTATTAAAAAGCCTAGGAGATCTAGCAATTGATGAACTTCACATATTATTCAACAATATATACAATACTGGGAAAATTCCAGAAGATCTCTGTAACTCTATTTTCATAGCAATACCAAAGAAAGCAGGTGCAGTCAGATGCGAAAATTTTAGAACTATAAGTTTAATAAGTCACATCAACAAAATACTGTTGCATATAATTATCAACAGGCTAAGGAATAAGATTAACCCCGAAATCGCAGAAGAACAATATGGATTCCAACCTGACAGAGGGACAAGGAACGCAATATACCTCCTCCGTGTTTTAAGTGAAAGAGCTATACAGGTTCAGACCCCACTATACCTCTGTTTTGTCGACTACAAAAAAGCTTTTGATAGAGTACGCCACGAAGAAATACTAAAACAACTGCACTCCATTGGCGCTGATGAGAAAGACCTCAGACTCATGCAAACATTATACTACACCCAGCAGGCATCTATCAAAATCGGAAACTCTACAGGAAATTCCATTCCTATTAAGAAAGGAGTCCGTCAAGGGTGTGTTGCCTCACCAGATCTGTTTAATCTATACCAAGAAACAATCATGAGGGGCATAAATAATATGGAGGGAATAAAAGTAGGAGGTCACAACATAAATAATATAAGATACGCAGACGATACGGTACTCATTGCAACATCAGAAATCCAACTTCAAAAGATTGTTGACAAAGTGGTAGTAGATAGTGAAGCCAAGGAAATGGAAGTGAATATCACCAAAACAGAATGCATGGTAATACAGAAAAACCCCGAAAACAACAACACCTGCAATATAACGATTCACGGCGAGCAACTTACCAACGTAGAAAGTTTTAAATACCTAGGTTCAATAGTGACAACAGATGGAAGATGTAACCGAGACATACGAGCAAGAATAACTCAAGCCAAACAGGCCTTCATGGACCTTGGAAACATTTTGAAAAACAAACAGATGTCGTTCGGGATTAGATTCCGAGTCTTGAAGTGCTACGTGTGGCCAATCTTGTTCTACGGATGCGAAAGCTGGACTACAAATGCAGAACATTGAAGCTTTTGAAATGTGGTGCTTGAGAAGGATGCAGAGAATATCGTATACCGCACACAAAACGAACGAAGAAGTGCTAAAACAAACATACCAACAAAGGAAACTAATGCCCTTAATAGTGGATCGACAACTATCCTTTTTCGGACACATAGTAAGGAAAGATAAGAATGAATACCTGGCAAGTTGTGGAAAAATACCTGGTAAACGCGCCCGGGGGAGACAAAGAAAAACACTCATAGACCAACTGAAGGGCTTCACCAACCTAACAATCCAAGAGCTGTTTGAAAAAGCAAGAGACAAGGAGGAATGGAGAGAGATAATTCATGCAGTATCCGAAGCCTGGACCAGGCATGGAACCTAGAAGAAGAATTATATAATATATATATATATATATATATATATATATATATATATATATATATATATATATATATATATATATATATATATATATATATATATATATATATATATATCGAGGGGTGCCTGCGCAAAGGCCGTAACGTCAAAAAATTCAATTTTTCGTTTTTTACATAAATCAACTTGGGTTGGAGTAAGGTTTATTTCTACAAAAAAATATATGCAAAAATATTAATTAATTAATTTTTATTAATTAAAACACAAACACCGTAACGTTTTTAGACAGATAATGTGACTGCCCAAAAGCCGTAGCGTGTAATACAGACTTAAGACGCTCTAAACAGTGCCTATCAGCCACTGCCCAAAAGCCTTAACAGTAACTACCGTTTTACCGCCTGACGAAAAGGTGGAAAAGCAAAGGTAAAGTTGACTGCCCAAAAACCGTATCTAGCAACAAGGCGTTTGGGCAGGCATAAAATTATGCCACCGTGGTTACAATGGCGAGCTCAATGGCCTTGACTGACTTTACGGTCTTAGAGCAGTGAAAAATATGGGGTTGGAAATGAGAGTTAGATCAACTGAAAGACCGTAATGTGACATTGTATGAGATTCTACAATGACTTTGATGCAATATTGTGTTACAATAATGTAAAATTCGACTTTTAACGTTCAAGATTGATGGTGAAAGACAATTGGGTAACACTTAATCCAAGTCTTGAAATTCCTACCTGCCAGTATCAATTACAGGATAAGACATCACAACTTAAGGGATGGGTCAAGCTCTGGATTATGAGACGGTTTTTTTTCCTTTGGCCACCATTGAACTTGTTAAGTCTAACTATTACTTGACTGAATCTGCGTTTTGATGATTAAGGAAAGCAATCCTGATCTATTTTTTGAAACGTAATTTTCACCTCGTTTGCATAGATCTCATCGTAGGGAAAGAGAGAGAGAGAGAGGGAGAGAGAGAGAGAGAGGAAGAGAGAGAGAGAGGGGTAGAGAGATGCAGACAACCAAACAGACAGGCACACAGAGAGATGAAGAGAAAGTTTTTGTGTGTGTGTGTAATAGAGAAAGAGAGACTGGCAGTTAGAGAGAGAGAGAGAGAGAGAGAGAGAGAGAGAGAGAGAGAGAGAGAGAGAGAGAGAGAGAGAGAGAGAGATTTGGTTAGAGAGGGGAGAGAGAGTTAGTGAGAGAGGAGCAAGAGAGAGAGAGAGAGATATTCAGACAAACAAACAGACGGGCACAGAGAGAGAAAGAGAAAGTTTTTGTGTGTGTGTGATAGAGAAAGAGAGACTGGCAGTTAGAGAGAGAGAGAGTGAGAGAGAGAGAGAATGAAAGAGGGGGCAGAGAGAAAGAGAGGGAGAGTTAGAGAGGAGAAAAAGAGAGAGAAGAGAAAGAGTGAGGGAGATTTAGTGAGAGAGGAGAACGCGAGAGTGAGAGATAGAGAGTTAGTGAGAGAGAAGAGAGAGAGAGTTGGTTGAGAGAGGAGGAAGGGAGAGAGAGATATTTGGTTAGAGAGGGGAGAGAGAGTTGGTGAGAGAGGAGCAAGAGAGAGAGAGAGAGAGAGAGAGAGAGAGAGAGAGAGAGGAGTAGTGGTAGCGCATGGCTGCAACTCCAAATTCATTTCATCAACCCAGCTTGGGAAGTCTTCCTCTGCCCTAAGAACTTTTTCATAGCCACCTACAGTTCTCGTTACTGGACAGCGGAGGACGCTGTGATTGCTAGTCTCTGGAGCTGCCCAACACTTTCACAGGCATCACTGTTCCCACGATTCCATCTGCACATATTTGATGCAGTTTTGCCATGTCCTGTTAAGGCGATTTGAGGAAACCCAGTATTTCCTGGCATTTTGGAATGCAGGCATTCTTTTGGTGGGATCTGTTATGATGTTTCCTCCTTTTGGTGTTTCCCTGTTCCACATTAGCTCCAGTTCTCTTTCACTTTGAAGTCTACCATTTTTTAGGTGGAAAGGTCTTCTCGATTTGAGCCTTGTTGTTGAAAGTGCTCCCTTTATGATTATTTTTATAGGAGTGTTATCCGCGGCTTCATCAATTCTTGCATGTATCCTTTGATTAGCGTCTTGTCTAAGACTTGGCGATGCAATGCCTCTCAGTGTTGGGAGCCACTGAGTTGGAGTTGACTTGAGACATCCTGTTATTATTCTCATTGATTCTCTTCATCGGATGTCAATGCGGCTTACATGTGGGCTCCTCATCCAAAAAGCATTCTCACACATAGTAGCACAGTGCCAAAGCAGACATTCTCCCCAGGTGGTACTTGTGAGTTTTCTCAGCAGGCTGTTTCTTCTTGCGATTCTCTTTGCAGTTCCCTCAATGTTTTCGGTAATTAGCTGTCTGTCAAATGTGAGGTATTTAGGATTGGGGTTTGAAGGTAGTATTGAGTTACCACCTATGATTTTCAATTCCTTTGTTGCTTCTCGATTATTCAAGTGGAAAATTGTGGATACTGATTTGGTGATGTTCATTTTTATTTACCACCTATCCAAGTATTGTTTCAGGCGGGAGGTGTCTTTGAGTAAAACTTCTTCAATCTCTTTCCAGTTTTTCGATCGATAGGCTAAGGCCCAGTCGTCAAGGCATCCAAGTTTGAGTGCTTGGAAGTTTGGCATTTCAGAGATATAAATATTGAAGAAAGTTGGTGTTAAAACTGAACCTTGTGGTGCCCTGTTTTTAATTTTTGGTATTTTGCTTTTGTTTCCTCCCAATATGACATGAAATTGTCTTGTCCAGTCATGGTAGACAGCAGTTTAAGCGTCTGTCAACAGGGAATCATTTTTGAAAGCTTTAACATCGTCCGCCTATCCAAACAGATTCGTGAGCTACAGTTAAGTCTATTAGGACTGCACCAGTTTTCTGGGTTTTTTTTTCTCTCAAAGCCTGCTTCAATGTATGAGGTCAGTGCAAGGACCTGTTCACGTCTGATTCTTTGTAGTCTAAAGCCCGCTTGTTTGGCAGTATGCAGGGATTTACAAATGGGTTGATTCAATCTAGTACAATTCTTTCCAAGAGCTTGTACAAGCAACAAAGTAAAGATATTGGTCAGTAGCTGGATGGTTCAGTCATTGGTTTGTCTGGATTTAATATGGCTATTACTTTGGCATGTTTTCAAATTTGTGGGTATGTGTCTTTGTCCATGATGTCTGTCATAGTATTTGCCAGCCAGTTTATTGTTTCTGGTCCAAAGTTAGTAATCATGTCGGGGTATAACTCATCAATGCCAACAGTTTTGCCATTTTTCAGAGAGAGAAAGAGAGAGAGAGAGAGAGAGAGAGAGAGAGAGAGAGAGAGAGAGAGAGGGACGAGAGAGAGAGAGGGGGGGGAGAGATGAGAAAGAGAGGGAGAGAGTGGGGGAGGAGACAGAGAGAGGGGGTTAGTGAGAGAGGAGAAAGAGAGAGATTTTGTGATAAGGAGAGAGAGAGAGAGAGAGAGTTCGTGAGAGAGAAGAAAGAAAGAAAAAGAGAGAGAGAGAGAGTTAATGAGAGAAGAGAAAGAGAGAGTCAGTGAGAGGAGAGAGAGAGAGAGTTTGAGAGAGGAGAAAGAGAGAAAGAGAGATTGTTTGTGGAAGAAGAGAAAGAGAGAGAGAGAGAGAGAGAGAGAGAGAGAGAGAGAGAGAGAGAGAGAGAGAGAGAGAGGTGGAGTTGTTGATTCCTCTGTGGACGAATTACGATTATTTGCATCAGAATGAATGTTTACTATAATTTTTAAAGTCAAAAATGTGTTTAGAGCTCTATTATTTTCTTTATTTTCTCAGTGTTACGGTGTCATTTCGTACTCTTTAAACAAAGTACATCAGTCATTCACTCCTGCCCAAACACCGTATCGCAAGTTACTGTGTTATGGCAGGCCAGAATTACGCTTAGTTGTGGTTTTTATTGCACCGTATCACTAGTTACAGCTTTTGAGCAGAATGTGTTCAGGGTAATTTCTCTTGACAGCTCTGTCTTATTCCCGGTTACGGCTTTTGGGCTGCCAAACCTCCACCTGAGAACGGGATAGGCGGCATGCACTATGCAAGTAACATGATATACGGTAAAGGGGCAGAGCGATACTGTGACATTTTTCAAAAAATGTCCCTGCACAAAAGCCGTAATGAAAATAGCTACGTAAAATGCGTCGTTTTATTAAAAATGACAATCTAAAAGTGACCGGGGTCCTGACAATCAAGCAGACTATATAATCACGGTTGTATTGGTATAAAAATCATCACGATAGTCTTTGGTTAACTATTTAAATTCCATCCGCAAAGTTTTGATTTGCTCTCCTGAAAAATCAACGAAATCATCGTTACGACTTTTGCGCAGGCACCCCTCGATTATATATATATATTGTGTAAAAGCAGTAATATTTACTAGGATTCCCAACCGATAGTTTATTTTTTTCTATTTGGCAAGTGTAGAACAACATTAGAGTGACGTCCCTTTGTTCTTGTTGGCTCCGCGAGAAAATGGCGGCGTTAGCAACAATAACAAATAACACTAGCTGGTTTTGAAACATCCATAAACGTGCAAAGGGCTTTACTATAGTTATAATCCAGTTGCCATTTCCGATAGAAAAATGAAAAGCAGACAGCAGCCTTAATTGCTATGTCTTATGACCAGGAAAAAGCGTCAATACCGATTTCAATAGCATATGTTGAGGACATATTTTTGTGTGTTCTGTTTTTTTTTTCTCAGCTGTGATGTTGCTGTGAACTGTTTTTATGTCGGTGAAGCATTGTGGGTTCGTGAGTTGTGTGTGTTCTTGTATATTTGTGACGTTGTAACTGGCTATAAAAAAGCCCATGCATTTTTTAATTCAATTTGTCAATATATATAATTATAGTATAGTAGCATTTTTAAAACTCTAGAACAAGCCTTGATGATTAGTAAGTGAAAGTTTAAACTTTCCTAATACGACCATTGTTTTGGTTTTCCGTCGCCATTTTGTTTCGTGAAATATTGAAAGCAGTCCTATGTTTTTTACTTTTTTTTTCAATTAGGGTTAGCTCGAGGTCGGAGGACACTTTTTTATATAAGGGTTAGTCATATGTCTTACTAAAGGTGCTACGGTGTTTTTTTTTCCTATAAGGGATAGCTAAAGGTAATAGGTCAAATTTTTCTCAGGGTTGGTTGAGGGATATATATCTGTTACAATAATCTTTTTTCGGAATGGTCAATGTACCATTTATCCATCAGTACTAATGATCTTTTTGTGAATGGTGAAGGTACTAGTTATCGATCAATACCAATAATCTTTTTGTCAATTGTGAAAGTACTAGTTATCGATAACTAGTACTACATTGACCATTGACAAAAAGATTATTGGTACTGGTGGATAACTAGTACATTGACCATTGACAAAAAGATTATTGGTACTGATCGATAAATAGTACATTAAGCATTGGCAAAAAGATTCTTGATACTGATCTATAACTAGTACATTAAACCTTGACAAAGAGAATATTGGTACTGATCTATAAATATTAAAGTGACCATTCACAAAATGATTAGTGATACTGAACGATAAACAGTACATTGGCCATTCAGAAAAAGATTATTGTAACCAATATATATTATGCTCAGGGAAACAACTCAAATATTCCCTCAACTAACCCTAAGAAAAAATAAAACCTAGTACATTTAACTAACGCTTATAGGAAAAAAGCAAACACCCAAGCACCTTTACTTAGACTTATGACTAACCCTAATATTTAATCCTCTGACCTCGAGCTAACCCTAATAGAAAAAAAATAGGGCTGCTTCACAAAACAAACTGGCGACGGAAAACCAAAACAATGGTCGTATTAGGTAAGTTTAAACTTTAACTTATCTACCAAGGCTTGTTCTAGAGTTTTTAAAATGCTACTATATATTGACAAATTGAATAAATAAACGCGTGACAAAATATCCACGGTGAAAATACAAATTGAAAGATATGCTAGCACGAGGAGTTTTCGGAAGGCCTCCCTTTCGGACTTCTGGAAAGCTTCATACAGCTCTGAGGGCCTCCTGATGGCTTGAGAATGCTTTAGATGGCCTCCGGACGGTTCCGAACGGCAATTGCGCAAATTTGCGCCAAAATAGGCACAGACCTAGAGGTGAATATTGGAAGTGACATGGACTGACCGTAAGTGACGTGACAAAACCGGAAATAACACCCTCTGTCAAAATCCATGAAAATAACACCGTGGTACAGGAAGTAACATCACTAAGCCGGATGTGAACTCTTGAACAGGAAGTTTATTATAAAAGACTGGGAAATGATCCAATTAAAACATTGAGTTACACTTAAGGAAGGTAGACCTCTAAATTCTCAGTCAATTAGGGAGCGTTCACATATTACGTCATCAGCTAGGGGGGGAGGGGGGGTCTACCAAATGTTGACATGGGGAGGGGGGGGGGGGGTCAGACCCAAGATGATGTCATCAAAACAGGCAAATCGACGTCATCAGCAAAGTTAATGGACAAATCAAACCCCTATTATTTGTTTCAGTGGATGGTGGTCCAGATGAGGCTCCAAAAAAACGGACAGACACTCGCTGCTTGGGAGAGACATTTCAAGGCGCTGGATATTGATGCTGTATTTGTCTTTACACACGCTCATAATGAGGTGGAAAGAAGAATGGCACCGCTTTCAAAGGATACAGCATCTGTCATCTTACCATTTGATATTCATAGACGTCATCTTGATGGAAGCAACAAGACTGTTGATGTTGATCTGGAAAAAAGGAACTTTGAAGCTACTGGAAAAATATTAGCCAATATTTGGTCCGAGTGGATAATAGATGGATACCCAGTAGTTGGAAAATTCATCCCTCCACCTGAAAATCCAAGACCCAAACTTCAATTTCAAGAAACAGATGATTGGAAGATAAAACACATTCGTCAATCCCAATATCTGCTGCAAATAGTGAAATGCAGTGACAACTGATGCTGCAAACCTTGGCGTACTAACTATTCATCTTTTTTTCCAGAGCGTTTTCTGCCACCACCTGTACCACTTGCTTCATGTGATGATGGTTTGGAGATAGGCAATAATGGAAGATTTGAAAGCCTATTTCAAAGTTTGTTCCTTTCAAAACAGCTAAAGATAAATTGCTATGATGAGTATTGCCCATCTCTCAAGAAACAAGATGGGAAAGGGGTATCACTTCTCAAAAGGCGAACTTGCCCTAAATGTTCATTGTATCACTCCTCGATCACAGCAATGAAAGACCATTAACGAAAATGCGGCATACAAGAAGAACAGCAAATGGGAGAAAGTGATGACGATGAAGATGAAATTGATGATACTATTTATAGTACATTGCCAGAGGTCCAAGGCAGAAACATTTTTGAATCAATTAATTTTATGTTTGGAAATTGAAACAGAAATTCATTCCACTAAAAGACTAATATGCTATAAAATAATTTGCCTCCTATACTATTTAAATTACACTTTCTGAAATTTTTTTTATAGCACCTGCACCAAGTAGCCTAATTTAAATAATGTTTGTTAGATTTTATCTTTGCAAATTTAAATTTTATGTCCCCATTGTATCGTAAAACATAAATTATCAACAGTTTCTGAAATTAATAAAATGTCTGAATGTGTTTTATCAAACGTTGATAATCAATGTTTATGGTTTGAAAAATGAATAACAAATATTGTGAAATTAAAGTTATCTTTTAGTTTTTATTAAATTAGATGACGTCATCATCTGTTGGGGGAGGGGGGGGGTCAGGTCATGATGACAAGTGATGACGGGGGAGGGGGGGGGTCTAAAAAGGGCAAATTTTTGATGACGTAATATGTGAACGCTCCCTTAACTGAAATCAGTCAATTCGTCAAATTAAAATATTTTTTAAAAGGAAAGAAAGAAATGAAGAAGAAAGAAAGAATTCATGAATCGTAGTCGAATGACCATGAAGTAGTTAGGAATGTTCCACAGCGCTACGCATAGCTCAAGGGCCGTTGATATTTACGATGGATACATTGCCAAGGCTAAGCGACGCTTCTTAGAATTGCCGTGTCTGAACACACCCCAGTGTATTTTCACCAAGGAATTTACCCAATGGAAACCGCACGGTGTTCTTATTGGCTAGCCAACCAGCGGCCTCGATGAGAAAACCATCCGCCATTAAGACTTGGGCTGGGAATTACGTTACTATAGTAAACAAGCGCTGATCGGCCGTTCATGAAATCTAAGAAAATAACTTACTGCTCGCTCGTTTAACTCAAAATTATTCAAAACGATGTCTCTAAAATATATAAATGTGACTTCTTAAGGTTTTCTTCACGGTCAAAACCACGCAACATTCTATTAATGATTACGTCGTATGCAAAAAGGAATATTGACAGGTGGGCCGAGAGTTGAACTCGTCAGACGACAAACATCAATGCGAAGTGTAGAGAGAGTCAAGCTCTTATTTGTCTTGTCATGTTCTATATAAAGAAAAGGATAAATAGTATAGCCTCGTGTGTGAGTGGCTGCATGTCATAGTCATGTTTTTAAATTGTTTCTGTTGTTTATGTTTGTAGTGATGACTCTCTCACACTCACTGCATCATCATAGCAAAGAGACGCCAACTTTAAATTTGGCTCACAGGAATTTCAGACACCATTCGTAGGAATTTCAATGCGAAAGAGGAATTCCCACATACAAGTAAAAGGGAATTGGGATAGTATTTGGCATACATATTGTATAGTATCTAGTTCTAAATAGATAACTGATTAGAATTATATTATGATGTATAAACACAATGCCAAATACAATTCCGAAGCTTCCTTATTTCAAATGAAGTAAAGCTCCAAAACTTAATGGTAGTGATTGTAGTGCTGGTGGTAGTGAGGATGATGTGGTGTTGGTGATTGTAGTAGAAGTGGTATTGATGATGGTGGTGGTGGTGGTGGTGGTTGTAGTTGTAGTAGTAGTGATAATGATGATGATGATGATGATGTGGAGGTGGTGGTGGTGATGATTGTAGTTGTAGTAG